>NC_061863.1:3402339-3702339 GCF_907164915.1 Impatiens glandulifera
GATTAATAGATACAACACTGTCCCAAATAATTTATGAACCAAAAATTATTTTGTGTGAATATTTTTCAAAATTGTTATTTATTTTTGGTTCAAAATTTTGCTCTTAACATTTATTTTAATTTTTTTAATGTAAAATTTACTAAAATAATTATTTTATTATAGAGTCTATTAAATAAATATTTAAAGACTAAATTTTTTATAAATTTTTATTAAATTAGATAAGTTAAATTTAGGTGTCAACAAAAATTTATTTATTCTTAATGTATCAACTAAATATTTTGTAAAAAACTCAATAAAATCCTAAATAACCAAATATGAGCTACAGATTTTTAAGTTGAGAGAGTATTTTGAAATAACTTCATTTGTTTTATACACAAATCCACTCGATCTTAAACTGTACATGTTTATTTATTTTGTAATTTTAATTGTTATCTCATTGGGATAATCTTTTATATAGTTAACTCTGTAACATTATTTTAAGGTAACAAATAAAAATGAAATCCTTACTTAAAGCCAAGATTATAATTTAGAAAGCAAACAAATCACAGAGAATCGTACAGTCCATTTATGTGAAATGGGGGTAAAATAAAGATAGAACTTCGGGAATATGTGTCTGTCTCTGTCTGTCTAGAACTTGAAATGTCCCAAATAATAATATTAAAAAATATTTTTCAAGACAAACCCGTGATGCCTACCTATTTGACTCTCAGCTATATACATAAACAAGGATTGAAAAAGAAGAAGAAGAAAGAAAGAAGAGGAAGAATCTAGGTTTATAGCTTTTTCAAATAATCCATATGTATTAATGGCGGTTATGATGGAAGACATACATGAAAAACCAGTTCCGGCGCCGTTCCTAACAAAAACATACCAACTGGTCGACGATCCAACAACCGACCACATAGTTTCATGGGGACACGACGGCGCCTCCACCTTTGTCGTTTGGCGACCGCCGGAATTCGCCGCCGATCTCCTTCCAAATTATTTCAAACATAATAACTTCTCCAGTTTCGTTCGTCAACTCAACACTTATGTATTTACTCTCTCTCCCTCTTACTTTTTCATCTTTTTTATTATATGGGTTTTTGTGGATTTTGGTTAAAATTTTGTTTGACCTAATTTTTTTAAAGTTTTATTGATTAGGAGATTTTTTTTTCACATACAAAAAAAAAAAGTGATGGAGTAGAGATGACAATGCACCGAATCAGAATGAAAATGGGTTTATGGTCGGGAAATACGCTTACCATAAACCCAATTCGAGACCTCATACTGTGCCTTTTATCATTCCCACTCATTTTAGTTTATTTTAGAAAATAGGTTCATATAAACAATTTTTTCATATATTGAAATTTTTTATTATTATAAAAAAAGTAAACTTAACTCTGTTGTCATTAACATGTTTAGATAGGATAAATGGAGTGAAATGAAAAACAATTGTAGTTTTGGATAAAAATCTAAAAAAAAACTATTATCAAACAAGTTCTTAATATATATATATTTTTTTGTCTGGTTTCTAGGGTTTCAGAAAGATTGTTCCAGACAGATGGGAATTCGGAAACGAATTCTTCAAACGTGGTGAAAAACATCTCTTATGTGAGATTCATGAAGAAGAACATTTCAAACACACCCAAATCTTTCTCCTTCTCCTCCTCCTCCATTAACCCAGTTCGGATTCTTCTCCAATTATTCATCAGATATCCCTTCCTCGTACTCGACTTCATCGTCACTGTCGGAAGACAACGAACGATTAAGGAGGAGCAACAACATTCTAATGTCTGAACTTGCTCACATGAGGAAGTTATACAATGATATTATCTATTTTGTTCAAAACCATGTTTCTAAACCCTTTTCTAATCCTAAAAATGAGATGAGATTGTTTGGAGTTCAATTGCAGTCGCCGGCGGCGAAGAAGAGAATTCAGTTGACCCAGAATTGTTCTTCAACAATGGAGAATGATGATGATGAAGAAGATGATGATGAATTGTTGGGCTTGAATTTGATGCCTCCTTCTAGAGATTAATTACTTTTGTAATAAGTTTTGTTTGACTTTCAAAAAGATGCTTTTGGTATTTTATATTTGACTCATCTTTATTATATAAATACTAGATAGGTAGTTTAATTGTTAAAGAGTTTTCCTTAAATTCCACTTATAATTCTTGTGTTAGATTTTTTTTTAAAATGTAAAAGGGTTGAATCTAGATAAATTCTTAAACTAAGTTATATAAATAAAATAAATTTATAACCCACTCAAGTGACTGACACGAGTTGTTTTCAAGAGAGTAAAAGTTTTCGATTTATGGTGTGTGATAATTTTAGAATCCTGTATTCAATAAAATAATTGTTTTTTTAACTGTTAGTTTATATAATTAATTGTATATATAAATAACAATAATTTATAAATGTAATTTTATTATTATTTAGTGTATAATAAAATTGAACGATTAATTGATATTGATTGTTTTCGTGGAATTCATCGTCAAGATCGATCGCCCTTACGCGGTCAACGAACTCATACTAATGCAAGGACTTGTTGCAAGAAAATTCGGAAATTTTAAAATCAGTCTACCGAAAGCCCTTGGTACTTGTCTGATCAATCACACTAATAGCTTCAATAGACAAATGTGTAGTTTATTTTTGGTATTTCACCGGTTACTAAGATAGTATACGTATAGTAGGCTCCCTTCGCTCGCCTATTGTATCGGCTCGGCTTCGTCCTAGAAGTGTTTGCGCCTCTCTAGGCTTTTCTATTGCTCATGACGGGTATATGGATCTATCTATGTATAGTGGTTGGCCTTCGTTAAGCTTCGCCATCAGGGACTAGTCGCTTCTCGAATACCTCTTTACTTTATATGGTCTATGCCTCCTCCTTGTCGCGTACTTTCAAGTAAGCAAGCTACCTTGTTTGCATTCTAGAAGCTACCGTGTTGGGTCAAATTATTTTGAGTAACGTTATTTTAATGATGTATTAGTAAAACTTTGATTAAGAATGAAGTTAAGCCGTCTAATTGTTTTTGTGCAGGTGCATCAAAATATGTTAAGTTAGACTTGGTTTGAAACTAGCTAATTAGACGTGATACGTAGTTAGACGTGCAGTCTAACAGATACGTAGTTAGACGTGCAGTCTAACAAATACGTAGTTAGACGTGCAGTCTAACAGATACGTAGTTAGACGTGCAGTCTAACAGCTACGTAGTTAGATGTGCAGTCTAACTCCATTAGACTTGGTGGTCTAATGAATCTTTTTATTAGACGTGGGCGTCTAACTTTTTTAGACTTGACAGTTTAATGGAGCACGTCTAATGTCTCGCTTTAGCAGCTGTTTGAAGTTAGCATACGTCTACCCACGATCAACTAGTTGCATGTTACTCCTGCTCCACTCATCTGTGCAGACCAGTACGCCAGCTATTTGTATCCAATGAATGAATGCCACATACACGAATATTCCTCCCACTACTTGTTCAGTAAATGACAGTTTCAGAAGAATATCCAGCGCACTAACAGTTCGGTACGACCACGATCCTTGTGCACAGAGCCTGTTGTCTCTTGTACTATGGAGGCTTTCCAATGGGCGTTTGTCACGTGTCCATCTAGAAGATTCGACCATTGGTGTCTGTCTTCTATATATAGATTCTCAAGGACAACGGTCGACGTACCAGAGAGAGCAACAAGTTTTTACAAGTGTACCAGATTACTGATTTCACAAGCCTCACCTGTTATCAATATTATACTCTTGCACTTTCTGATTTGTAGATCTTCAAGTTCAAGAGAGAATCAAAATCTGTCTAGCTGAGTGATATTCTTAAACATATTGTAAGTTGAACAGAGCTTGTTCTATTCAACAGTTAGCTAGCCAGTAAACTGTAGTTGATTCAAATAAGTATAGTGAATCCTTCCGGTGGTTAGAAGAAGGGGTGACGTAGGAGAGTTTGTTCCGAACATCCATAAACAACTTGTTGTGTCTTTTACATTCTGTATTTCATTCCTCATTGGTTCGTAATTTCGAACCTGAGCAAACGTTTTTGCACTTAAATCGTTTCAAAGGTTTGCAAGGGTTTGTAAATAATAGAAAGTGATATAAATCTCTATCAGAATTTCTATCAAACTATTTTCCATAAGTTATCATCAATAGTTAGACCCCCGTCTCTATTGATTACACCGATTCTATTATACTGTTTCCCGCCTCCTTCATTCCTACTGTTGTTTCATTTGATGTGAATGATCGTTTCTTCAAATCATATTCAATCTGATTAGATATGTCATTGAAACTGATTTCGTTCTATCTCTACTTTATTTTCAGATTCCGAGGATGAGTTGGCCGACCCTAACATCTATATCTGAGGAGTCGGACGACGAAGTCTCCTCTAATAATAAAGATGTCTCCGATGTGATCGACAAGCTTTCTCTATTGTTCTTTTTTTGTCGGGTTCGGTCAGGAGGAACAAAAAAGATTCTTTCTATCAGTCAAAAGTGGATACCACCCCATGCTCCCACGATCCGCTTACCGAGGGATAGAAGGGAAGGATCGGGGCCCAAAGCAAGTTGTGTTAGGGTATAGAGCCGTAAGCGCGGTTAGGGTGATAGAGGACGTACTCATAAGGTTCATAGAAGGATATGATCAACCCGTTGATTGTTGGGAACTTTCACTCCTCCATATTCGAAATATGTCTTTCTAGGAGCATTACGATCTGCAGCTCAAATGGTCTCTTATGAAGTCTCTATTGGTATTATTCTTATTGTGCGCTTTGTGAGTGCGTTTGGATCCGCGAAGGCAATCGTTCGGATATTCTCCTAACCCAACTCGGGAAGGGAACCTCGGCATGGGGAATGTCCCTATCTCGTCGCAAGGCTCATTGTTAGTTGTGGGTCATAAGGCGGGCTTCGAGCGGGCAACTTTATCTGAGAAAAGGTCGGGGCACAAGGGTCCTGGTACTATCCAGGTGCGAATGACCCCGGAGGAGACTACAATGATCAGAAATTTGACTCACCGGCCTAAACGACGAGCAAACACTCAAACGTGAGAGCAAGGGATCACCTAACGAATGGACGAGCTTCAATGAGGGATGAGAGAGGAGGGCAAGAACAATGCTTTCAGAGAAGTGGCAGTCCAAATCTTATCTTATCTACGAGAATAACTGACTAAGCCGTGCCATAAGGAGTCATTCTCAAAACGGACGGGGCCAAGCTTTTAGGTTGTTTAAGTAGGTTGGGTGACAGATCGGACATAGGAGACTACAGAGGGATATAAACTAGGGAAAATAATTTAATTCATACGACGATGCCGCCCATTTATCTTTCGTGGAAGCCCTCGGCAAAGAAAAGGGTTGCAGGTGATGGCGCGTTTTACTTCTTATCTAGAGAGGGACGCTTCAATCGTCCTATTGGGTAGTGCATGGCAGCTGGTATAGATGAATAAAGGTGGACCGCTGAACGAGACCTATTCTCGACGGTAAAGAGTTAACTAAGTATCAGATCGACCAAATTGAACAAATGATAGGTCAAGATCATGTTGTCCTAACTGCGCATTTTCAGCTTATTCTCTCAAAGAGCTTGGACATCTTTCGATGAGTAGGTTCGAAAAGAGACTGAAGGCATCCCTATGTGGTTAACATTTCCCTGAGATGCCCAGCCTTTATAGACAAGTAATACATCCCGCCATTCCTTATTGCGCACTTCGGTGTGAAGAAGAAGAGCAATCTCTAGTTTCGAATCTAGTCTCGGCATCAATCCCAAAGGCCTCTAGTCCCAGAAAGAGACTTCAAAGAAGTAGCTCGTGGAACTGAGTTCCGCCAACCCTTTCTTGCTAACAAAGCTGTCCAATTCAATGAATGTGTTTACGTCCTCTCTTCTTAGTCTACGATTATCCTTGCTCTTCCTCAGATGTGGATATCTTTACCTGGTCGAAAGTAGAAATGTGTGATTGTTCATCTCGGTAATTCCTTCAATAAATATCACTTTTTTTTCCGAAAACCCCGTATAGTTGCCAAAGGGGGATCACTTACTACTATGTTAGATCGGATGTCAACTTGTGGAGGCACCATTCGTTACTATTGGACACATTTCTCCTTTTGTATTCTTTTTGTTCTTTGTCATAACTCCCATTTTGGGACTTTTAGAAGAGAAATCCTAATTCTTATACGGATGAGACTGATCACACCTGATCAGTGAAGAATTCTGACACTAATCATTTACAAGTGAGTATTACACCAAGAATTGACAAGCGTATGAATTGCTTTCAGTAAAGTCTGAGAGTTCCGGTATGACTCTTGTTAACGGGATTATATTAGTCCTCACACTGAGACCTAAAATGAACAGTCTAAAGTCTAAAGTAAAGAAGAAGCTTAGCCGATATTGAATTCCCGGAGCTGGAGGTTTTTTCCTGATCAATAGGAGGGACGAGATTAAGTTACCAAAGGGAGAGCAAAGCGCTTCTGGAAAGAATGCAAATACAGGAGTTACATCTTGCTTCCTCATCTTTTTTATCTTCTTGTTGTCTACCTCTGGTCTTACTTAAGGTATAAAAAAACACTTTCAGCCCAACTATATTTTAAATTAACTTCCATTTTGATTTATTTGTTTTAAAGTATATAAATAAAATATAATTAGGAAAAATGATTTTTAAGAGATTATAATTATTTTTTCCATAAATGAAGTGGAAGTTGAAATCATTGTAGAAAATTAATATCAATTTATGTTATATAGCACCATTTTAAATTAAGAGTTGCACATTATTTTTTATTCAAAGATATTATTATAATATTTTAATGTAAGATTATTTTTAAGTTTTAAGTTATGATATTTATTATGAAAAAATATTTTTAATTTTTGAGTTATTTTTATTAGAAGAGAGATGAGAGGAGAAATAGGAAAGTTAAAAAGAGATACAAAATTTAAATTTAATTTGTTAACAAGAGAGGATAAATTAATTAGTGGTGAATAAAGAGATGATAAATTAGTTAGTTTATGAAGAGAGGTAAATTAATTAATAAAATAGATAAATTAATTAATATAAGAGTGAGAAATTAATCAGTAAAGTGAGGAAAAAATATTCTTATATATATATATATAACTCAACTATGATAAGACTTGCACAATTTTAATGAGACTATGTGAAAATGTAATAAATAAATAAAAGATGGATATAAACATTATAGTTTTAATCATTTATATGTGGTTAATAATTATAATTATTAAAGTTTCAACTCCAAAAAATTCTTATGTTAAATTATATCAAAGTCACCTTTATTATATAAAAAGTAGATTCATAATTTTAGAGTAAAGATGTGAAATAAATTAATTTTATACTTAATTACTTTTACATAATAATATTAATATATAACCAAAATTATTTAAAATAAACTTTATAATAATTTTATAAACATTACCAACAATTTGAAGTAAAACTCAATTTTAACTATATTGAATTGATAGAATTCTAATGCCATAATATTTGTTTGACCCAAAATTTGGTATGAAACAAATTTCTTTGAATTTAAATCCTTAAATTGCAAACCAAGAAACATGATCCAAAAGACAAGACACAATAACAGATACTTTCCTACTTTGAACCAAATCATGTTTTTCGATATTAAATACATGCGTACATAATCGCGTCTCCTGTAATAAGTTTTGTTGTCGATTCATCCTCCAAAATATTAAAAACTTCAGAATTTCCCTTCATATCTTCCTTATAAGGAGAAATAAATTCTGATCAACCTTAAATTTACCCATTAGAATGGGATCCCCCTTCAGCATCAATTGAAGACCACCAAATGAGATATATACTAACCTGAAGAATTAATAACACAAAACCTTTCAATATAAATAACACGAGAAGTAAAAAATTAAGGGAAAATCCGATATTATGCCTAATGACTCTTGAGTTTGGCAATTATAATCAATAATCCCTCAACTACAAAGAATCGTAAATTATTCCCAAACCAAATGATCAACCGTCATCTTATATCATCAAACAATATTTTTTTTTCAAATAACCCTCATTGAAAACAAGCTCCTAAGTGATGGAACAAGCTTGAGAGATTTCATAGGCAAAAACAGTAAGATTAGATAGAATAAGTATGAGTTAAATAGACAGGTCTTCCAGCTTTAGACTAAAATTTTTGGTCCTACGGTTTTCTATTTTAATAGTAACCAAAGCATTCAAACGAAGTAAAATATTGTAAAGGGGTTTGTCAAATACATACACTTTAGCTTGTCCGCCTGAGATTTCATCAGACATCTTGTACAACAAACCGTGCATGACATACTCAAATTTGTCAGCCAGCGATATTTGATTTCCCTGAAATTTGTGATAAAGAAAAAGGTTATTTGCAGCTATTACAACAGGGAAGAAGAAACTATGACTGAGAAATAAAACGCAGTTCATATTCACTTCATTTTTCTTTCATCTTTAATACAACAAGCATCGATTGCATCTTAACAGATCAAAACATAAAGAATATATTTCTTTTCTTACTGGAAATAATGAAAAGGAACCAGAAAGCTGAAGCATATGTTTACATATTACTGATTAACTTGTAAAAAAATGGATACGATTTCCAGGAAACTCTTGAGGCTTTTTTGTTGCAAGAAAAAACATTGTTTTAAGTAAAAAGTGGGTGATTGGTTTAATTCGGTAAAATAACCAACATATCCTTATCATCCTTATCCTTATGATTGGCATATTTGATCTTGGGTTATTTCAAAATTACTCTTTATCACATCACCTTTCTTTTCACCTAATTTATCAACTAAAATACATTTACTTTATTTTTATAAAATTTAAATTTTAAATAAAAAAGGACATTTTAGTAATTTCACCCAAATAAGATTCGGATTTCAAATAACCCCACATCAAACAAGTTCTTAGGGCTTTTCTGATGTAGGGTTATTAGGAAAAAAAACTTTGTTTAGTGTAAAAAGTGGGTGATTGGTTAAATTTGGCTAAATTGACTAAAATATTCTTATAATTAAATATTTTAAAATGTTGTAAAAAAATAAAGTGTAAAGATAATTTGGTTAATAGCTTGAATGATTTGATTGATGATAGGATAAATGGTTTATTTGGATTTCATTTAAAAAGGCCTTATATTGGATTTGGTCTTCTGAAGATAAGATCATGTTATACAAACTATTAGTAAAAAAGCTTGAATAGTGAAAGGGAACAAGTCAATTAAACCATTAGAGATCAATCTTAAAAGAAATTAGTACCTCAGAATCAATGGATCCATTCAATGATGTAGTTAATGCCATCCTCAACTTGTCCCCAACCAGAATTTGATAAATTGAGGTGTTCACATCTAACAGCATCTCTGCGCCTGATTTCTCACTTTTTGCTACAATCCGGGAAACTGAATACCCCACCATTCAAAAATAATTAGATTGAATGCATAACAGAAACATTGATCAAGACTTGCGATTCTAAATAATTATTCTTACAGATGTGAAACAATGAACTTATGACAGAAGTCAATGCAATAGGATTGAGTAGAACCAATATTATAATATTCCTAAATCATCAAAGATTCAATCTTAAATAATTTGTGACTGTCAATCTTTTGGTTGTGAAGCTTAAAAAATAAGTTATGATCACATAAAATGAAAGTCCTAGGCACAATGTTAGAATTGATGGAAAGAAATTATGTTATATTTGTTCATGTTCGAGAATAAGACAACATTTCTTTGTTCATTCTAACAACCAAAAATTGAAAACACAAGGACAGTAAGATAAATTGCTAATCCTCATACCTTTGTCAAACTTTTTCCCATCCGGATCAAGTTGTTCAACCTTCATGACATCGTCAAAATAAATATCGATCATATTTGTGGTAAACTTCGTCTTCCCAACACAATCTAGACCTAATAACATGAAAGACAACATTGTAATTGCAGAAAAAGAATAAGAATCTTGATAAGCTTCACATAGATAGACAGACAGACATTAGACAAATACTAGCCAAATCAACTAAAACAAAAAGCAGTTCACAAACTAAATGGAATACAGCTAGGGATGAATCAACTATAACCTGTACCTAGATTGCCACCCTCAATAATAATTTTGTACATTAAATAGAATAAGTTAAATTGGATATATTTTAGAAAGTATAGGGGGTATTGTGAGTTCCAAATAAATTTAATTTCTTAAGATTTCTTCAATATTGAGAGTTTCTTTCTTTACAGGGTTTCAGGCCACGCTATAGAACTCCTCACCTTAAGCTTCCTATTATTACCTCAGGAGGATTCAGGAAATTCAAAATCAAACACTTTCTTCTTGGAACGAAGACTATCGACAAAAGGAAGGAGCAGAAGAAGAACAAAAACAAGAAATCTTATCTGTATTCTGATTTCGTATCCGTTAACTCGAAGCCTAAGGTATAGGTTAGCTCAAATTAGGGTTCATCTGTTGTTATGTTCCATTTTTATTCTTTTTCTTCATATAATTTGCTTTTAAACCTAAAACAACATCCCATCCCCCTTCTATTCTAACTAAATTAGTCATTTACGTACAATGGACTTACTTTACAGTAGAAGTAATAATCCAAGAACTATAAAAGAACTTACGAACCTGGAGAGAGAGAGAGACTGACCGGAGTGTGGCTGGAATGCGACTACTGCGTGCGGCGGCTGTTTTCTTGAAGAAAATAATACTTATATATTTTGTCTTGGGCTCGTGGGCTGCCTTATTTTAAATTGGCCCATGTATTCAATTTTCTTTTTTAATTTTCTAATATATATATATATATATATATATATATATATATTTATCTCTATTATTAAATAGAGGAACGATAGAGAGCGCTACTGGGAGAGCGCGACTGGGAGAGCGATGCCTACGTGGGTTGACAGGTGGAATTAATAAATAAATAAAAATATAATAATAATTAAAACACGTTTGGTAGAATATTATTTCCTCTTATTAATTAATTTCTCTCTCCTTTTGTTAAATAAATTATCTCTCTTATTAAACCCTAAACCCTAAACTCTAAACTCTAAACTTTAAAACCTAAATCCTAAATTCTAAACTCTAAACCTTAATTAATACTACTGATTAGTTGAATTATTAATTTATTTCTTTTATTTTTATTTTATTTTTATAATTTTTATCAATTTCTTTATTTATCAAATATTTTTTATGATTTCTTTTTTCTTTTTTTTATTATTTTTTTCTATTGACTTATTAATATTTTTTTAGTTTTATTACTTATAAATAATTATAAATAAATGTTTATCTAATATTTTTATTCTCACTATTAATAAACGATTAATAAGAAGAGAAAGAAAATAATTTAAATAGAAGAGAGAATATAATTAATAATAGGAGAGAAAATATTCCACCTGTCAACCCACATAGGCATCGCTCTCCCAGTCTCTGTCTCAAGTCGCGCTCTCTATCATTTTTCTATTAAATATATATATATATATATATATATATAATAACAACATTTTCTCCATTAGTGATCCGCATGGAAAGAGAAATTTAAATTAATATTCTACCTCCTTATTTAGTTCTTAATATAATATAAATATATATATAAAAAAGTTATATCTATATAAATATATGTAAATATATTATTTATCTTTATTAAATATATATATATAATAATAACAAAGTTTTTCAATCTATAACTATATCACCACCCAATGAGCACTAAAAATTTTAATAAATATTATTGCTTTTTATTTATTTTTAATATATTATGGGGACGTTTGTTACGTGATACTAGTTATATAGATATAAATTATAAGGATATAATTTGTATAGGGGTATTAGGATTTATAAATTATATAGATTATTAATGTTTGATTGGAAGAATAAAAGAAGTATAAATTATATAGGTTTTATAATTTTGTGTTTGGTTGTTGATACAAATAAATAATACAAAGATTAAAAGACCTATTTTATCCTTGTATTTATGTAAAATATTTTTATATTTATCTTATTTTATTTTTTATTATTAATTATATTAAAATTAATAAAAAAAATTAATCATCATATAAATATTTTTAAATATATATAATAATACTATATAATTATATAAATTCTTTATATATATATATATATATGATTTTTTTTAAATATTATTTATTATTTATTAATTATTAAATATATAATAACTAAATTACAACAAAATTATTAAATTTGCTGAAACTTATATTGAAGCTACTAATCTCACAGAAAACAGTCATTGGTCTCTTTTTTTTTTGACTAGTTAAACACTCTCTAAATAAATCAATCACTTTAAATAATATTGGCAAAAAGTGGAAAAAATTCAAAGAATTTGTTTACCTCTTAAATTGAGTTAAGATGACCTCCATTAATAGAGTAACTCCCTCTACCGTACCCACTACAGTTAGATGAAAAAAGCGAAAGAAAATAATTTGTCATAAGAAATTAGGTTAAAAATTACAAGGATGATTCAAATATTTGAAGAAAGACTAAAAAAAATTAAAAATTTGATAATGGAAATAGTTATACAAAATTTTAACAGGGTTAAAAAGGAAAAGAAAAAATTACAAAAGTTTGTACCTGTCATACTTATTACAAAATTATACATAGTTTGAGGTATATGTTGTATCCTCACTATTTATAAAAAAAAAATGACCAAACATCAACTAAAATTTACTGATAACACTAATATCCTATATTTACAGTATATAATATTCTAATTCATTGTAATTATATATATATATATATATATATATATATATATATATATATATATATATATATATATATATATATATATATATATAACATTTTAAAATCTAAAGACAAAATATATATATACAAAAATTATTTATACATCTATATTTTTTTAATTTTTTTTATTTCTTTATATATACAATTATAAAATTATCTCATTTTTTCAATATAATTATTTTATAATTAATTAATATATTTTATTTTATTTTTGAAATAACTTATAAAGGAAAATGGAAGATAGTGATTGGATTGGTACGCATTTATAGGACACAACACACCATTATGAATAGAAACTAAAATAATTTATTATCGACGCTTCTTGTATTTAGTTAAATGTATAATCTCTTCAAATGATATTTTCCATTTGTGGCATAGACTCCAATTCTGTCCATTTATAGAGTCCTTCTCCATGTATGCATAAAAACTCCTCCATCAAATACAAAATTCTTTCAAACCTTTCTTATAATCATGGTAAAAGGCCTAGCATTTTTTTCTATCCAAATCAACAGCAGCAAAACCACATTCGAATACATTGGAGAATAAGCGGTCACCTTTCACCTTGATAAGAGCAAGGTCCTTTATATCACACCACTCCATCGAAAAGTTCAAGAGACACATCGTCTTAGCAAATTCTCCAAGAGAATATAAACAAAGTGGCAGTTCCCAAAATATGATCAATAGACTCCTCCTCACTAGAGCAAAGAAGTCATTTTTGTTTCTAGAGACTGGAATGCTCATATATTTAATGACTCGGTCCCTCATTAAAAGCCTCTCATAGAAAGCTAGCTAAACAATCACCCGATGTTGTTTGACGAAATGAAAGTAAGATTTCGAGATGAGAGGTCGATTGTAATCCGTCGATAAATGTGAAATTAGATGATTTTGATTAGTCGAAGTAAAAGTAAGGTAAAAAGATAAGAGGTCGATTGAGAAAGAAATTGATATTGGTGGTTAAAATATGTGAGAAGATTAGTTATTTGACCGAAGTAAAAGTTAAGTTCACGAGATGAGAAGTCCAATTTTAATGAGTAAATAAATATGGAATGAGATGGTTGGTTAATCGAAGTGTTTTATGATCACTAGATGAGAGATTAATTGAGCATTGGTGGGCTAAAGTTATGGTAAAAAAGAGATTGATAATGTTTGAGATTATTTATTTGACCAAAGTGAAAGTGTAAGGTTACGAAATGAGAGGTCCATTGAGAAAAAAAATGCGTGAAGAGATATGTAAGAAGATGAGTTATTTTACCGAAGTAAATAAAATGTGAAATGATAGTGTTCTATTCTTTATTCATTTTAATATATTATTTATTAAAAATATTTAAACATTAAAAACATATTTTAAAATTATTATAAACTTTTTTATTGAATTTATTTTGTTTATATTTTTATCCGTATGTATCGCACAAAAATTCTCCTAATTTTATTAATGAATTATATCTCAGAGGAGTTGATTACTTTGGTGTAGTTTTTTTTGAGATATTATCCAGTTTTTTTTTATATAAATTATCTCTTTATCACATTATTATCATGTTAAGCATCAAATTACTTATTTCATCAATTTTAATACTAAAATATTCTTACTTTATCTTTAAGAATATTAAATTTTAAATAAAAAAGACATTATAGAAATTTAACAAATTAAAAATCCAAAGAACCACTTTTCCATTGAAAAATAATTTTTGGACAAAATTTCAAAAATAATTTGGAACCAGTCCTAGGATTATAAATATCTATTAAAATGAATAAACCTTGAATTATATAAAAAAAATCTCAATTGATGTTAATGTTGAGAAATTGATTTTTTTATAAATATACATCCAAGAAATTAATATTTAATGATAAAATATTTTTTTTGTAAAAAATAAAACAACAGATAAAATAAACAAAACATAAAAGAAAATAGATTTTCCCTTTTATGAGAATTAAAATAAAATGATGGAACAAACAAATAAAATCTTGAATAAAATGAAATTACTCTTGACCTAGCTATGTTATGTTAAACCATTGTTTGTAAAGTCCTCAACATATATATATGATTCAAAATTTCTTTGATTGATTTGTTTTATTCATTATTTTAATTAATAAATTAAGGAAAATGATTGTTAAAAATTATATGATAGGTTGTTTGATTATATCTAAATTTAAAAAATAATAAATAGTTTAAGCGATAAGAATTAACGTCTGATTGACAAAATTGCCCAATCATGTTTGCATTCAAAAAGAAAAAATCGAAAAAAAAAAACTCTCATTCTCTCCTTAAAGGGTTGGTTGGGCATAGAGTTTTTTTTAATAAATTTTTTACTTATATAAAACAGATTCTTAGTTGATGTTAATTTTGAGAAATTAATTTTTTTTTATAAATATAATTAAAAGATATTAAATATAAAGATAAAAAAAATTAGAATGAAATAACATATAAAATCCTACCAAACGAAATCAATTTTTTTTCAATTTCATGAAAATAAATATTGACTTTGACTATTAGATCTTTCTAAAAACTTTTTGAAGATAAAGGTATAATTAGCTTAAAAACCCTAAATTACTTACATGTTCAAGCCCTATTAATAATTAAATAAGTCCTAATTGTATAAAAGACAATAAAAGCCTACGATTTTCAGTTTTCTGACAATCAATACTTAAACTCAGAATCTCCCCGTAAGCTTGATTTGGTTCGAGATTTTTCACGCCGAGCAGCTCTCACATCTCTAAAAATTTGATTATTGCTAGTGTCTTAGTGAGAATGTTTACACGCTGCTTTCTAGTGCCTACAAACTCTACAACGATCTGTCGGTTCTCGACACATTCACGGATTAAGTGGAACCGAGTGTCGATGTGTTTTCTACGTCCATGAAACACTAGATTCTTCATTAATGTTATTGCGGACTTGTTGTCGACATAAAGGGTTATCGGCCTCAAATCGCATCCGAGCACCTCGCTCAACAAGTTTCTCAGCCAAAGTCCTTGACACGATGCTGCAATAGCCGCCATAAACTTTGTCTCACATGAAGATAAATCAACAATTCATTTCTTTTGAGATTGTCAAGTGATCAAATTTCTGTTGAGATGAAACACCATCCCTCCGATACTTTTTCTATCGTCTGTGTCACCGGCTAGGTCGTTGTTAGTAAAACCAATGAGCTATTCAACTTCTCGTCCTCTACTTAACTGAATTACATAGCTCGTCGTTCCCTTCACATAACGAAGAATGTGTTTTACTGCCTGTTGGTGTAGAGTGGTAGGCTTCTCCATGTATCGACTCACTATGTCAACTGCATAAGAGATATCGGGTCGAGTGTGCGTAAAGTACCCGAGACACCCGATGATACGCATATACTCCTTCATATCTACTAAGCTTCCTTCCCCATTCTTTTCGAGCTACAACTTTGCTTCTATAGAATACTTGCTCGAATTGCAATCCTCCATTGCAAACTATTTCAACACCTTCGCTACACAAGCTTTCTGCTTCACCTTGATGTTATCTTTCTTCTGGTCTACCTCTATACCAAGATAGTACGAGAGTAGCCCGAGATCACTCATCTCGAACTCCTTCATCATCTGTTTTTTGAACTCATCAACACTCTTGACGATTGATCATGTCACGATCAAGTTGTCGATGTATACACCAACAATGATTACTTCTTCTCCGTGGTTTCTCGTGTACACAACCTGCTCTTAAGAACACTTCACAAAACCGAGACTCATCATTCTTTTGTTGAGACAAGTGTTCCACGCACTTGATGCTTGACGTAGTCCGTAGAGAGTTTTGTATAACTTGTACACCTTGTGCTCTTTCTTCTTGATGATGAAGCCTTCAGATTGAGTGACATAGCCTTCTTCTTCGATGTCACCATTAAAAAATGTTGATTTGACATCCAAGTGGTGAATCTCCCATCCACGGTGAGTTGCGATGGCAAAAACTAGCTTGATTGTGCCAAGTTTCGCCACCGGTGCAAAGTGCTCCTCAAAATCATCGCCTTACTTCTTCACGTAGCCTTTTGCTACCAATCTCGTTTTGTGCATGAGAATGTTGTCTTTATTGTCTCTTTTCAACTTGGAAACCCACTTTAACCGAATAGTCTTGTGACCGGGTAGTAAATCGGTGAACTCCCATGTCTTATTCTCCTAATAGACTCGAGCTCTTTGTTCATGGCCTCATTCCACAACTCTTCGACTACCGCCTCGTGATATGTTGTTGGCTTGTCGGTGGTGAGCAACAATAATTCATCAAGATACATCTCTACTAGTGGTTCCTCCGCATAGACATCTCATAGGATTCTGAACTCCACAGAATTTTATACGAGCTTATTGTTGTCGTTGCACCACTCTCATTTCTTCTCCTCCTCGAATACGAAATCTCTACTCACATAGATTTTTCCGCAAGCTGGATTATGAAACTTATGCGCGTTGCTTCCGTCTTCGAACTTCATATTTTCGGTAATTTTCTCGTCGAGCTCATTGAGCTTCTCTCGATGGCCCGTTATATGGTTGTTTTCTCCATTATCAAGGTATCATACATCGGTGTGATTACACTCATCACCACTTGCGAGGATTTTCTCCATGACTTTCTCTTCATTGGACAACACCATATTTGGTTCCTCCTTGGATGGTTCTTGCATGAACTCTTCAAGGTTTGTCTTCTCGTCTCCCTCATCAAACATTAATATTGGCTCCTCGTTAGAGAAGCTAGTGAGGTTTGCATCATCGTCTTCGGGCAAAGCATTCGTCACCACCTCAACAAACATTAATGATGGTTCCTCATCATAGAAGCTAGTGAGGTTTGCCTCATCGTCAAACCTTTTGTTAAGGCACTAAGACACGTAGTGCCCGTACTTTTGACAAGCGTAGCACTTTATTGTGCTCTTGTCTTTGTGGGGATTGGTGTCTTCTTGTCGAGGTGAGCTGCATTACCTCGCCATTGACTTGCCCTTTTCCACGACCTCGGTTATCTTCACCGTTGCCGTTGCGACTCAATGATCTAGAAGAAAAATTGGCTTCTCCATTTTTCTTCATTCGTGACATTCATTCATCATGCGTGAGTAATATGTGATCCTCCTCTTGGTCTTCATAGCCGCGAAGTCTCTCCTCGTGGACTTTAAGACGACTAACGATCTCCTTAATGGTCATATTCTTGAGGTTACCAAATTGCTCAATCGATGTAACGATCTTCATGTATGTTTGTGGTAAGACTCTAAGAAAATTCTTGACGATAGAGATCTCCTCCACCTTCTCTCCCAACGAGCGGATACCAGTCACGATGGATTTCAATTTCATGGCAAAGTTATCCACCGATTCCCCATTATTCAAGCGAATCGCCTCAAATTGTGTCTTCAAGGTTTACACTTTTGCCTCCTTGACTCTCTCCACTCAAACATGCATTGTCTTTAGTGTCTCCCACGCTAGCTTGGTGGAATCCTTCTCAGCCACCATGAAAAGGACGTCCTTAGGGAGTGCTTGATAGATGGTGGCGAGAGCCATTCTATCCATCCGTTCGTCGACATCTTCGAGCATCACGGCTTCCCACAGTCTTTGTGCTTGTAAGTTTACCCGCATCTTCAACGCCCACATCGAGTAGTTACTCTTTGTGAGTAACGGATAAGAGAGCGTCACATTCCATTCTCTTCCAATCTTTATTGTCGACGCATCTCTAGTTGATCTTGTCGATGACATGTTCTTCAACCTAGCTCTGATACCAAATGTTGGTTTTGACTATTAGATCTTTCTAAGAACAGTTATGAAAATATGAAACTCTGAAAAATAGATATTTGTTAAAGAGGAAAAAGTCTTGAAAATCTTAAGTATTATATTATCAACCTTCACAAACAACCTTTATAAAGAGTAATTAAGCTAAAAACTCTAAATTATTTATACATACAGACTCAAGCCCATTAATAATTATATAAGATCTAATTATATAAAAGACAATAAAAACCTACGCCCTACAACTTTTCGTTTTTGACCATCAACACTTCAACTCATAATAAAAATAAAAATACGAATAAAATATTATACATAAAACTTAATTGAATGAAAAAGGAATTATATTTGTTCAGAAAAATAATTATTAAATTATTAATTAAAGAGGTAGTAAATTATTTTATATAGAAATTAAAATGGTTGTTGATTATATAGAAATTAATATATATATATATAATAATAATAATAATAATAATAATAATAATAGTTTAGGTGACCTGAATAGTGTCTAAAAAGTTAAAATGGACTGTATTTGCTTGAGCCAAATATAATAATAATAAATTATTTTATATATATATATAAATCCTTAGGTTGTTATCACAATGTCACAAATTGATAATACATTCTCTCTCTCTAGATTAATGAACCTCTTGAAATCCACACCCGAAGATCATCTAGATAATTTAATAATGATGATGCAAATGGAAAACTTCACCGCTTACGGCGGGCCCCACCCATCTAATTCCAATCCCACCCCTCCACCGCCACCGTCACCGCCGGCGATTCACAACATCTCTTTCGTCTCCGCCGCCGCAGCAACAACAGAAGAAGAAAGAAACAAAAATTCCGCGGCGGCGATGAGGGAAATGATATTTCGTATAGCCGCCATGCAGCCGATAGTTATTGACCCGGCTTCAGTGAAGGCGCCGAAGAGAAGAAACGTTAGGATATCCAAAGATCCTCAAAGCGTGGCGGCTCGACATAGGAGAGAGAAGATTAGTGAGAAAATAAGGATTCTTCAACGGTTAGTTCCTGGAGGGATAAAGATGGATACGGCGACTATGTTGGATGAAGCTATTCTTTATGTTAAGTTTTTGAAAACCCAGGTTCAGTCTCTTGAGAGGATTTCTGCCGGCGACGGCGACGTTAATGGATTTACCGGTGAGTAACTTTGGAGGAGAGAGAAGTGATCATGTTTATGCTTCTTTTTTTGGGGGAATCAAACTAGGCCTAAGTTAATTACATAGTTTAATGTTTAAAAAAGTTCTTGTATTAATGTTGTTGTTAGATGTGTTTTCTTTATTTTTAATGTTAATTAGTTTAAACTTGTTTTGTTTTAATGTTGTCTAAATTAATGTATAATTAGCTGCAATATTATCTTTAATTAATATTAAAAAAATTATGTAAGCTCAAAATCTGGGTGTATAATCTCGAGTTTGATTCTTATTCATAATTGGATAAATATTGCATAATTGTTAACTGGGTGTATAATCTCGAGTTTGATTCTTATTCACAATTGGATAAATATTGCATAATTGTTAAGAAAAAAAATATTATAATTTAATACATTTAATAAAAACACATTTTTAATGTTTAAACATTGATTAAATGTTCGTTGTCACTTATAAAATAAAAGTAAAAATCATTATGGTGGAGTAATGCTATCTTTCAACCATTTGATGAATATTCTACATATTTAGTGTGCATTTGATGTAGTTCATATCATGTTTCCGTAGCTATCTCACATATGCAATACGATCATGTCGAGGCGAGAGTGCGAGAGTAAAGTGACATGATCAACCTCATCAAATACTCGTGATACGGTTTAATTAGATTATCTTATTTCACTTGTAATTCACGATTTGCTTGATACATGATTAGTTTGAATTACGGATTATTTATAATTTTGTTGGATTTTTAAGACATGCTAAGCATTTAAAAAAAAATATTTAGCTTAGGTGGTTAACTTTTTTATTTATTATTTTTTGTTTAAATGAGAATTTATTTATTTATTTTTAACAGTTTTTTCTCTACAATTAACATTATTTGTTAAAATCATGACAATTGTATTTTAACTTGACAAATTTTATTTGAAAATCAAACATAATTATTTTCTTAACCAAGATTTATTTTCAATTAGTTGATATAATTAAGTTTTAAAAATTATACTAACAAAAAAAGAAATTGCTTGAAAATCACTTAAATACATCCAAATTGTTTTAGGTAGATTTATTTTTCGAAAAAAAAAAATCAAACGGAAGATTAATTCTTATTAAAAACTTATTATTAAAAAATAAAATTAGTAATATGTGATACTATTAATTTATTATATAAAAAAGTGATTTTCAGAAAGAAAAAAAAAAATGAATAAAAATAACTCTATCTTAACATAAAAGTAAGGGGTAGAGACAACCGTTCCGTTTTTGCTGACCATAGACACTGTATACTAATTTTCTAAGAGTTTGTTTGATTTGGATTTTTATATTTTGTTTTTAAAAAAGTTTATTTGATTAAAAAATGTGAATTATTTTGGAATTTTATAGTAAATTGTTAAATTATATTTTTATTTAATAAGAATAAAGTAAAAAAAATTAATTTATAAATTAAATAATTTAATAATTAGAATAAAAATGATATATTAGATGGAATACTTTAAAAAAAATCCAAAATCAGTTGCATCAAACTAGCTCTGAACAGGGGAAATGTTCACATGCACTTGTTTCCTATTGGATTTTGAATATTTTTATAAATTTAAAAGTAATTCTATTTTAAAGAAGATGTAAGTTATTTGGGATTTTTTTAATATAAATTATAAGAATGTATTTTTGTATTTAAAATTTAAATAAAGTAACAAAAAGAAGGTTTTAATTTTTTTTATATAATTAAATCATAATTAAACATCACTTAATTCAAACTCTCATCAATCACATATAGGGTGTTACAGTATATATCTTAATATTTTATTCATACCTTATATTTTACCAAAATTTTCGGTATAAAAAAATTCTTACTTATACCTTACCTTAATTTCGGTATACCTTAATTTCGGTATAATTTTTTTTATACATTTACATTACCTTGATTTTGGTATACCTTAATTTCGTTACAATACATATCAATATTATACTTTTGATACCTAAAAAACATATTAACTTAAAAAAAAACAATCTCATCGACATATAAAATAATATTTCAGTATAATTATATTTTGATATTATTTAAAAATTATATTTTTATAATTAAATTAATATCAAATCTATTTAATTATTTTCTTATAAATATTATATATATATATATATATAATATATATTTAATTTATAAATACTATTTCAGTTTTTTAGTATATCTTGATATTCCAAAATTTGAAAAATCTCTTACCTTTATCATACTAATAATTTCGGTATCATATCTTACATTTTTTCTGATATACCTTAAAAATTGATATTTTCGATATATTGTGGTACGATATTTTTGATATACCTATAATATCGATAATTTTTTTCACCTCTAATTACATCCCTATTTTCATTAATTAAAATATTAAAATATTATCTATCAATTATTTAATTATTATATATCAAATACCTTTAAATTATTTTACCAAAAATAATACATCTATCCAAAATCACTACCCATTCATATTTTCTTAAAACAAATTCAAATTTATTGAAATAAATATTTATGAAAAAATTTTAAATAAAATAAAAAACATAAAATACAAAATATCAAACTACCTCACCCAATGTAAAAATAGGCTTGACTGTAGGGGATAGAAGCACTGTGAAAGGCGGTGAATTTAAAGATAAACCTTTGTTTCTAATTACGATGAGATGACGGCGCAACATGGTCTGTTTCTGACAAACTCGAGTTATTGTTTCATGGTCGGATGAATTACTATTTTTTTAATAGATAAATTTTGGAAAAAAAGGACTAAAAACATAAATAATCAATATTACATTTTATGTATTATTTCCGACTTAATTAAATGGTATATCAACTTCTATTATAGAAAAAATAATAAACAAAAGTGAACAAGGTGTGAGAAGAAAAATTATGAGTTTATAAATGAATAAAAGAAATGAGCGGATTTGAGAAAAAACATTATTAGTTTATATAAATAATTTGATCCAATTTATTCATTAAATTTCAAATATGTTATTATGTGGATTGTTAACGAGTATTGTATTTTGATATGTTTTTCTTCAATTTATTTTTATTACTTATATTTAATTTTATTTATCTGCGATAATTTATTTTTAAAAAATATTATAATAATTTAAGGCCAAAATGTGAAATTAGGGTCTTTATTGAGACAAATTAAAATTTTAGACATTTTTTTCAAACCTGATTAAAGTTATACAAAATTTGGTTTCATCGATATAATATAAATTATCACTTTTGCATTAGCTCTTTTGATACGTGGTATATAAGGGTTATTACAGTTTTTTTATTACATTATTATTATTGTAACTATTATATTTATTAAAATATTTTTATTAAATTATATATATATATATTAATAATTTATTTTAAACTAATCTCAAATAACTTATTTTTTAAAAATAGTTTAAAAAAATAAAAAATAAATATATCTCATTTGATAATTATAAATAATTAATCTTAAATAAATTTTAAATAACTTAAGCATGATTCGTTTTGATTAATTTAAATAATTTAAATTCAAAAAACATCTTATTACTCTTTTTATTCTTTATCACATTATTTAATTTATCATTTAAAATACTAAAATATTATTTATTTTAATTATTATTTTTTATTTTAAACTTATATATTAATACTTTTTAAGTCATTTTTATCAAAATAATATTGCTCATCATTATTTTCAAATAACTTAAATTTTATTTTTAACCTTAATCTAAAAAGATCTTATTTATTTATCAAGATTTTATCTTTTTAAAATCCTTAAAAATTCTAAAAGATGTTTTTTAGAAATTTTATTTTGACACTCTTTTTCTAATTATAATTATTAATTTCATTAAATTAAATAAAAAATACTCCTTAATTTTTATTAATTTCAAATAATTTAATCATTATTATTTTTTATCAAACAATTTTTCTTTTACAAAACTCTCAAATAATAAAAAAAAACAAATAAATTTCAATAGCAAACTTGATATTTCTTTTTACACAATACCCAATACCCAATATTTTCCATTATTTTATTTCATCTATTCGCATCCCCAATATAAAATAGTTATTAACTTTTTTTACAATTATCCAAAATTCAGATAAAATATAAATAAGTTCATGATGATAGGTAAGTTTGATTTCAGTTTATACTTAGTTTTTCGTTTCAATTTATTCAACTTATTTTCAGATATATTTAATATGATTCAGGTTATTCGTTCCGCCTTATTCATTTAAAAGAGAAGTAGAAAAATTTATATTTAAACCTAATTAATATGTGTTTATTATAATTTGTTGTACTCAATTTGATAAATTTTATTTAAATAAATTTTAAAACACACATTTTTATATTTTATTTATTATTTCATTAATCACATCATAAATTAAAATATTAAAATATATTTAAAATTTTATTATATATTAATTTTATTATTATTATGTTTTTATTCAGAAAAAATCAATTTTCAAAAACCTTTTAATCCCATATCAGACTATTTTCTTTTAAAAAAAATAGATTTGTGTCGTTTAATTAAAAAAACTCAAAAGAGGGAAAAAATACAAAAGTTTAAGATCAGATCTAGACAATTTCTAAATTTGACAATAAAACAATAATTGAATTACAGCCAATAACAACAATCAATTAGCGTCTATAACGTTTTTACTTTGATTATACTTGTGACTTTCTCAAACGAAATATCCCATATATGATAGAGTTTTCTATTCTCTTCATTCCTTTCGATTCCTCTCCAAGATTGAATGCGTACATTTACATCTAAAGTTATATCTCTTCAAATATCTTCAACAGTATTTTCGATGAAGGGGGATAAAAGCCCAGGTCCAGATGGTTTCAACGCGAATTTCTTCAAAGAAAACTGAGAGATAGTGGGTAAAGATGTAAGCGAAGGGGTTTTGGAATTATTCCAAAACAGGAAAATGTTAAAGCAATGGAACGTCACAATGTTGAATTTGATTACTAAGAATTCAATTCCGGAAAAAAATTAAGGACTTTCGTCATATTTCATGCTGCAATGTTATTTACAAAATTATTTCAAATATTCTTTCGCAACGTTTGAAAACAGTTATTGATAAGCTTGTAGGATTATGGCAATCAACATTTATTTTTAAACGCTCTATTTCCCATAACATTCTACTCATGCAAAACTTATTGAATGGATATGGCAAGAAAAACATATTGTCACGTGTGGCTTTCAAAATTGACATTAGAAAAACTTTTGACTCGATTAGATGGGGATCAATCTACGAATTCTTCCTTGTTGCAGGTTTTCTAATCATTTTCATTGATTGAATTATGCAATGTGTTTCCACTCCTCACTTTGTTGTGAGCGTGAATGGTATTCATGGAGGCTTTTTCAAGGGTGAAAGGGGAGTAAGACAAGGAGACCATATATCTCCTTACCTATTCGTCTAAATAATTGAAATTCTTGACTGCATTTTTAAAATGTTTTTGAGAAGTCATTATTTCAAATTTCACCCGTATTGCAAAGAAGAAGCAATAACCCATATATGTTTTACAAATGATCTATTTTTTGTGGCTTATGCGGATGTTGAATCTGTTATAGTATAATCAAAAAAGTTTTAACAATCTTTTCGAGTATTACAGGTTTATACATCAATGAGAACAAAAGTCAGGTTTTCTATGGAGGGGTTAATGAAGAAAAGAAGGAAAACATATTCAATATTATGGAAATCAAGGAAGGTGAACTATCAGTTAAATACCTTGGAGTACCCTTATCATCAAAACAACTCTAATATAATCTCTTCAGACAACTGGTAGAAAAGGTTAGAAATTATTTCTTGGGTTGGGCTACGAAAAAACTATCTTATGCAGGTAGAATTGAGCTCGTTAAAAGAGTCATCTTTGAAATTATTGGCTTCTGAACATAACAAATAGTCATCCCAAAGAAAGTAATGGCTGAACTCGATAAAATCATGAGAGATTACTATTACGGCATGTCTCCTTAATGTCTAAACCTAAATGTCTAAAAAGTTTCAACAATGGAATATGCGGTCAAGATGAAGACAAGATAATCCAATGACTGAAATTATAACATAACATTTATAATTAATCTGTTTATTATTAATTAATGAAACATTCAATAATTACCTAAATACCCTCACTCTTATATATAAAGGGAACTCAGTTGATGGAGTAGAAGCAGATCCTGATAAATTGTTAGCAATGAAACATTGGCCTATTCCACTAATTAATTTGTTAAAAAAATATAGTTTTGTATGGTCTGAAATTTCACAAAAACTTTTGACAAATTAAAAACAGCAATGTGTACTCCCACCAGTTTTGGCATTACCTGATTTTAATGATACATTTATTGTAGAGACAGATGCAAGCAATATTGGTATGGGGTTGCTTTAATTTAGAAATGACAACCTATGGCATTCATAAGCAAGTCTCTTTCTCATAATAATAAACTTCTTTCTACATATGAGAAAGAATTACTCGCGTTAATTATGGTTGTGAAAAAATGGAAATCGTATCTACAATTTAAGCCTTTCATCGTTAAAACTGATCATGAACCGTTAAAATATTTTTTGGAGCAGAGAATACACACAGTTAGTCATCAAAATGGTTATATAAGCTTATAGGGTTTGATTTTTCTGTTACACACAGTTAAAAACAAGAAAATATGTCTTTCAAATGGTGTAAACCACAATTGGAAATGGAAGAGGGGTACTATTCTTGCATGATCCTTGGCTGGATAATATTCTCATTATATTCAAAGAAGAAATACAAGGAAGTAGAGTTAGAAGAGAATACATCAAGTATTCATTTAGAGACGTCTATGAAGGTAAATGTGATTTACTTCTGAGGCGTATTCCAGAAGGTGATAAAATCTTAAACATAATGAGGCAAAATCAACTCAATGAAAAAAATGATGAAGTATGCTGGAAAACAGAAAGTAACGAAAAGTTCATTACAGGAAAGGCTTGGGAAATGGTTAGAACAAGAGGAAATGAGGTAGATTGACATAATGTGGTATGGTCTCCAAAGATTATTCCTCGTCACTAATTTATTCTTTGGATGGTATACAGGAAAATATTGAAAACAAAAGTCAGAATTCAAAAATACATAAACAATCCTGATATCAACTGTGTTCTATGTTCGGGAGTTGAGGAAAACATAAACTATTTATTTGAGAAATGCTTTATTATAATACAAATCTGGAGGAGGTATGCTGCAAACATGAACATCATTAACTTTTTAGGAACATGAAAAGAAATCCAAAAAGGAATGAAGAATAAAGCAAAAGAAAGATCATACTATTCATATCATTATATTTATATATATATATATATATATATATATATATATATATATATATATATATATATATATATATATATATATATATATATATATATATATATATATTGGATTTGTTTATTATGCATTGAAGAAAAGAGCACCTCCTTGGTTTATCCTCAATGCCTTTAACAATTTTAAGCAATATAAATAATATTACTTTTGTGTTAAAACAATGAATAATTGTTGTTGTCCTCAATTTAAAATTCTAAGATGTAAGAAAAACTTAATTAAGTAAAAAATTAGTCATTTCAATTATAAAAAGTAGTAGAATTTATATATATATATAATGCTTAATTTTTAAAGTGTCCGGATTGTCGGGTCGAGAGTTGTGGTTAATTTTGATATATATGTGAGAGTAAATGAATATTTGAGTTGAATTGTGGGTGGATCCGCACATAAACTTAAAATGGTTAAAAATAAAATTAAAAATGTTATAGGTATGTTTTGAACTTGCAACCTAACAAAATAGATATATAACCTTTTAACCAACTAGGCTAATAAGACTTTATATTTTAAATTCAACACCAAATTTGATGAACGCGAGATATTTTAACAATATAAGTTCAACTTTTTAACTAATTAATCTTATTGTCCGGATTGTCGGGTCAGAGCTGTGATTAATTTGAATATATATGTGAGAGTAAATAGATATTTGGGTTGGATTGCGGGTTGACCCGTCCATAAATTTAAAATGATTAAAAATAAAATTGAAAATGCTATAGGCATGTTTCGAACTTGTAACCTAACAAAACAAATACATATAATTAACCAACTGGACTAATAGGACTTTATATTTTAAATTCAACACCAAATTTGATGAACGCATAACGTTTTAACAATATAAGTTCAATTTTTAACTAACTAATTTATCTATATAATGATGCTTAATTTTTAAAGTGTCTAGATTTTCGGGTCGAGATTTGTGGTTAATTTGGATATATATGTAAGAGTAAATTAAAAATGTTTAACACATTTTAACTGTAATTTTTTTTTGTTTTAATATCTACTCGTGCAAATGCACGGACTACATCCTAGTTATATTAGTATTAAAACACCTCTTTAATTTTTATTTTGTATAATTTAATATGCTTAATAAACACATTTTTAGCGTTGTTATTAAAAAAAACATATTACTAAAAGACTAAGTGACATACATATACAATTGAAGGTTAATTAACTAACTTAAGTTCATTCATAAAAAAGGTGAATACTAGTTGAACAAAAGGAAATCGTTTAAAATTGTAGGTTTATTATAAGGATGTCATTAAGCGAACGTAGAATGAATTTATCATTTATGTTTCGGTCCGATTTACTCAGAAACTTTTTTACCATCGTTGTCCCATCCTTGTTCAATTTTGAATAATTCCTAAGTAACACCATTATATTATATTATATTATATTTATTTTAAAAATAATCTATAAAATTATAGTTTTATATAATATATTTAGTGTAATATATTAAAATATATATTATTATAAAATAATAATCTTAAAATTTTGTATAAATATGTTAATGTTAAATATATTTAATTATATTTATTAGTTTTGGGCAAAAGACATGAATACAATTCTCGTCCCATCATCATCTATTTATAGGTAAAATCGGAGAAAAATCTTCCCAAATCGAATAATTTAGATTGAAAATTGTAATTCAATTATAATGATTTTTTATTTTTTAATTTTTTTTTCATGTTCATTGTTTAATGTATTTTGATTAAATAATAATAATTTTTATTTTAAAAACTTGCCAACAACTAAAATTCCCTTCTTTTAATTTCATAATTTTGTTGGGTGATAATTGAACTTAAAAAAAAAATCTATTAAACAAATATTTTTCATTTAAAGTGCAATATAGCTAAAATTTTATAATAAATTGTTTAATATTTTCACTATATGCATTATTTTTATTTTATTGCAAATAGATTAATATAAATAAAAGGTCTAATTTTAAAAAGTAATAATAAAATTTTAAATAAGAATGACATTCCCTATTTGACCAATATATCAATTATGACTCATACCCAACAATAATAAAAGTGTGTTTTGCAATGTCATTTTCTATCACCATAATGTGAATATAATTTAAAAAAATATGAATTAGATGTTGTCTATTTTTAATAATTTTTTTAAACTAATGTCGTAATCTAGTTTAAGTGGTAATAAAGAAAATAGTTAAAATAGTTTATTTCCTATATATATATACTCAAATTCTTATAAATTGATTGGATTTATTTTAATTGAGTGTCATTTAAATTGATATTTCAGTTAGAACCTCTCATATGTATTTTTTTTATATAAGTTTATCATTTTTTTTAACTATATATATCTCCTAATAAAATCATTAGAGAATAAATAGCAATAGTTAGGAGAGGGTTATAAATATTTGATATATTATAACTTAATTTCCTTCAATTATTTCAACAAAATTATAAATTTTTATAATTATTCAAAAAAATTCTCTATCTTTTTTTTTTATTTCCAATACTGTAACATATTATACTTTTATTTACTACTAGTTTATAGTTGAAGAGATGCTTAGATATATAATATTTTCAATTTATTATAATTATAAGTAAACATGTTTTTTTTTTTCAATTTAAAAAAAATGTAATTTTAACTTTTCAAGAAAATACTAGTAAATATTACTTATCAATTCAGTGAAAGTTCAAAAAAAAATTACATTTAAGGTTTTTTTTAAGTCAATAGGGAGACCTTTCCCTTGTTTAGTCAATAGGCTATGGTTGAAAACTAAGTATTTTTCCATTAGGTGTATTTTAAAATTTATTTCTAAAAATTTAAATTAATTTTCTAAAAACCAAATAAAAGAATATATCTTAAAACAGAAGTAATATGGATTGGGACACTAATTGTCGGGACTTTTTTTATGAAGTACAACTATAAAAGAATGGCTGTTTTTATTTTCAGAATTTCTTTTTCTTTTAATATTATTTTAAAAATATAGTTACTAAATATATTTATAATTATATTCTAAAACTTTAATACATTTTAAATTAAAATGCATTATTTTAATCAATAAAATATATATAATGTTATACATGTTTAAATAAACTTGCAGTTTTGTGGATAGTAACAAAATATAAAAAATTGCACAACTAGAGGTATCGTGTCTCGTCGTGCCCTATTTGAGTCGTGCCCTATTTGAGTCGTGACTCAATGCCGACAACTAAGGCTTAACCAAGTCTCCAATTCTAAAAGTACACTTATCTTGTTTAAGCCATTAGAGAATTAATTTTATAATAATAAAAAAAAAATGTTCACAAATAAAAATTATGTTAAGTTGCATCTAATAGAAACACTGTGAATGTAGGTGAATTTATTAGGGATTTTTCCAAATTAAACTAGTATAATATTTTCAAAGTCAGTTTATTTTATTTTACTTTATAAATATATTTTAATATTTTTATTAATATTATAAGTTATTTTTATATTTATAATTAAATTATTATTTTTATATAATATAATATGATATATTATATAATAATATTATTATCATAACTTTAATTATATTTAATTCTCATCTTTTATATTTTATGTTTTACTTATTAATATTTGTAAACTTTTAAATATATAAATTATATTCATATTATAAAATTAATAATTTTTATATTAGTAAATATAAATTTAATAAATAATAATATTGTAAACAAAACAAAAATAATAAACGTATCAAAATCAATTTATTATTACAAATACTTATAAGAAATCCATGATTTATGGGAGGTGTAGCTAATAAAATAGGTGTAGCAACATTGCAAATAATTCTAATGATTGTAATATTTTTTTATTAATAATTAAGTTATTATATTATAATTATTAAAATATTTTAAATTAATTATATATTAGATAAATATTTATAAAATATTTTAATGAAATAACATTAAAGTGTTTTATAATTTTTTTTTATAAAAATAGTAAACTGTGATGATATTTATTATATTCTATAAAAATAATAATTTAAATATAAAAATTAAATTGATAATATATTTAATAATAAGATATAATATAAACACAACTATTTAAAAAAAAAGTTTGATAATAAACTAAATAAGTTTGGGAATAATTTAACAATTTTGAAAAGTTACAATTTTAAATAATTTAGTTTATTTATTAACATTCCTTCTATTTTTATTTATGATAGTGACAGGATGTGTTGAGGAGTTGTTTGTACACATTTTTCTTCTTGTTTAATTTTCTCCTTAAGTCACTGTTTTTCTTTTTAAAATTAATAATTATATATATATATATATATTTATATATATATATATATATATATATATATATATATATATAAAACATAAATAAATTGAATCTATTTGGATATGTTAAACTTCTCCAACTTATTTAAATATGTCAAATCTTGTTTTTATTATATAAAAGGGATAAAAATAAATTTAGAACTTATGAAAACAAATTATTTTATAAATGACTATTCAAATGTTAAGTGTACATTCCTAATTTTATTCAGTTTATTACTTCAAACTAATATATGTTTCATAATATTTAATTTATTTGAATAACTAAAGTTAATGATACATTTAATTATTAAAACAAAACTTGTTTATTTTGAGTTATTTGAATAATTTCATATAATCTATTAAAATTCTAAACTAACTTTAAGACTGATTAATTTTGTATAATTTAAAACTCATTAAGTAGTTCCATTGGTAATTAAGATGTTATTAATAAACCAAAAGTGGAGTGAAAGTTAGAATTGTGGGATTAGATTAATTTTGTAATATTAAAAAAATATAAAAATATATATAATTTGCTAATTTATTGTGTTAATACTTAAATAGTGTTAATATATGTTGTACAATTAGAAGATAACAATTCTAGAGTTAGGAAAAATTTGATTATATAAGATTTTTTACAAATTTACGAGTTGTTAAAATAATATGTTGGATGAATGGTGAAAATATCATTTTATATTTAAAATTTAAATTTAAATTTAATAAAAATAAAATAAAAAAATTTAAAAAAAATTATGAGAAATTAAATAATTTAATGATAGTGATGTATAAAGTCACTCAACCAAGACTGTTTTGGATAAGGCTATTCATATGATTATATATTATATATTATAATGAATTTATTTATTTTAAATATATATTATTGTGGAAATTGAATAAAAAGAAGGGCACCATATTAGGAAAAAGAAAGAAATGGACACCCATCTGTTTTAGGAGCACGTTTGATATGAAGGGTTATTTAGATACAATTCAGTATTATTTTTTTTTAAATAAAATATAATTTGATGATTTTAAAAAATTTATGTTTTTGAAGTTATTTTTACTAATATTCTTAAAACTTAATAACTTAAAATTATATATAAAAAAAAGTTAAATAATATATATTTTAATATTTTGTTTAATAAATTAAATTATTTTAATAACTAAAATATAAAAAATATTATTAAAAAAATAAAATTTATACACAAATTTAAAAAAATATCCAAAATTAAAAGTTCCTCATTTAATTTATCCTCACTGCTTTATAATTTTTAAGGAAATATAAATAATATTTGTTATGACTTCAATGTTGTAACGGAATGCGATAAATGACGTAAACAATAAAGAACGACATAGATTTTAACGTGGTTCACAAAGACAAAAATTGGCTACATCCACTAGAAAGAGACAATCTTATTAGGAGATCAGAACAGAGATTATATCAAGATAGACTAGGGTTATGACACGAGTTTATATAACACTCGATCCTCCGAAACCCTAACAGATACAAAAACTAGGACCGAAAACAATGCTTTCAAGACAAAGACTTAAGCTTTCTAAAGTACACGACTGCACCTTTAAATAAGCTTTAACTAGGTCAACACTAATATTTTGACAAATAATCTCCAAAATATTATTACAATATTTTCCTAATTATATTACCATAACAAAATATCAAATTTTTCTTATGTTAATCTTATTTTCTTAAATCAAGATTACACAAAAAAAAAAAAAAAAAAAAAAAAAAATATATTTTTATTTTTATTCTCATTCATTAAATCATCAAGACATCTCAATAATTAATACTGCATATATAATCACATCAATTGTTCTCAATTTAAAATTATGTAAAAAAAATAATGATTAAAAAAACTCATCATTTCATTTTGATGAAATGTTGCATTTATTAAATCTCAGTAAATTTTCAACCCAGATTAAGAGACATGATTAAATATTAATTTTTTTTATAAGTTTAGTCAAAAGTATTAAATTTATTTATGAACTAAAAAACATTGTATGTATCTACAACCTTATATGTGTCATATTTATTCAAGTTGGCAAGAAAAAACAAATGTTTTTGTCATGTGAGGTTGTACATTTGTTGCCCAGTCTATTTTCTACCTTTGGTTTGAATCCCAACAGTAACAACAGTTAATTTTTCTCCCCAATTAAGATAAATATTACACAAATGTACCAAATTATCCATACATACAATCGGTTTGATTTTCGAATTATTCGACTTTCTCGGTTCGATTTATTCAAATTTTATTTTTCAGTCAATTTGAAAACTGAACCAAATTCGAATAATTCGAATTCGAACAAAATTTAATTTTCATTTTCTTTTATTATCAAATCTTGAATTCAAATTATTCTAATTCAAAACAAAATTTGAATTAAGATGGTAAAATACGTAAATAACGAGATTAGATTAATAGTCTTATTTTTTAGATGGACCGCTGATGGTTTATGAAGGGTTTTTTATGAGAATAGAGATGAACGCGATTGAAGAATTATGTTAGAGAATAGATATGAGGGAGGGGTAGCGGCTAAAAGATTATGTTAAGAAAATAGAGACGAGGGAGGCTAAAGAAATTATTTTATTAGGTTAGAGAATAGAGGGGATTAGGTTTAACGAATATTGATGAGGTAGAGTGCTCAAACATTATGTTTAGAGAATATAGACGAGACTCGAAAATTAGGTTTATAGATGAGGTGGACAACTAAATTAAGTTTAGAGAATAATAATAAGATAGTGCAAAATTATTATATATTATACATAATAAAATAAATAATAAAAATGAATTCAGTTTAGTTTTCGAGTTAAAACCCAATTCGAAAACCGTATTTGAATTTAAATTGATTTGAAATTCAATTTATTCGAATTCGGTTAATTCGAATTCAATCGAATATTCTGTCTAGACCAAATATTAATCACCCCTACCTACGGTCACGGTCATTTACGTGCATTCTAGAAACCAATTTTCAAATATAAAATGAATTTTACATGATAAATTACCTTAGAGACATAAATTATTTTCATTACAACTTCAAATTAGTTCTATAAATAATTCCACTCTCTTTGAATTATTTTACCAAGAAAATCAAAACTGCTTTAAATATAAATATATAGAGTAAGTGTTCTCTATTACATCTTATCAAGAAAATCAAAACTTAATTTTGTCATTATTCTACAATCCAAATATATGGAGGATAACTCTTCTTTGAAAAGGATCACAGTAAACAATGAAAAAAAACAAATCTAAAAAGAAGACAAACAAATAAAGCCCACAAATACCAAAATGTAAGATGGTTTTCATTAAAGTTCAAGATACAACTAATATTAGAGATAGAAAAACCCCTTTACATCTCATCAAGGAGCTTAAACATGAAGCTAAAAATGAATCTTAATGAAAAATCCTAATATAAAACAATCTCTTATTTTTTTTAATCCAAATGCTACACCAAAAAGAAAACCAAACAAATCCTTATATATATACTCCAATCCATATCTCAACAAGATCCAATCTAATCCAATCTAGGGGAGATAGATAGATAGATAAGAAAGAGGGAGAGGGACAAAGATCTAAGACATGAAATGAAAAAAAAATGGTGAAAGAAGATGTGACAATTGAAGCCCATATCATGTGCTCCCACTAAAGTTCCAACATTATAACATAGATTTGGCAATTCATAAATTTAAGTTGTCATCATCAAACAATATCATCTCAATTGAGCTAAATTTATTATGTCCCATGAATTTAGATCTCAATTCTTTTATGCTTCCCAAGTTCATTGCATCTTCTTTTCAATATTACTTTTTCCTTGTCCCCCACCCACCCCCTCTACATTATTCAAATATTTGTAGATATGTTATATATTTTGGAAAAAAATACTTGTTTAATACAAACATAGTTTATTCAGTTTATTTGGATTAAATTAACAAAATATATACAATTTGTGAAAAAAATATTAAGTACATACTAAAATGGACTAATACATAAATTATAGTTAAAAAATAAAGGAAAAATATGAATAAAACAAGTTAATTATCGTAAGTTTTCAAATATTTTTAGAATTAAAGAAATAATTAATTAATTAAATTAAAAAAAAACTAAAAAATTAGGGGTAATATCACATTTATATTATAAACAAAACAATTTTTTTCGGGATGAACTGAAACTGAATGATCATGCGAACGCGAGACCTCTTACACAGCTTTTCGTGCTTTTGAAAAAAAAATTCACTAAACCTTAAGACCAAAGAAAAATTAGCTGGGAACACATGCATCGAGAATAGAAAAAAATAATAATAAAAAATAAAAATATAAATATAAATAAAAACATATATATATAAATATATATAAATAGATTTGAATTACCTACCCTATGTAGGCGAAGCTCTAGATAGAATATCTAAAAGACTCAAAAGATCCTGGGGTGAGAAAAAATGTCACCATAACTGATGCACACGATACGCCACAATGGTAATAGAAGCTCAAAATCCAACTTAACCCTAATATATATATATATATATATATATATATATGTGCCATACATGCTAACCTTTTCAATTGAATGGATTTATGATTAGTTATATTTATGAAGATAAAATAAATAAAATACTATTTATAACTTAAATACATACAACAAAACATTGTTAATTTATTTATTGACATTGCATCCCATAATAACATTAATTCGAGATCATTCAATTTATTAAGACGATATTAAACATGATACATGGATCTCTTATCCAATATTTTTTTTATTTGAGGTATTTTAGTGAATGATATATTAATTATATATAATAATTATTAATTTTATTAAAAAAATAATTATATTTACATGGTTAAAATATATGTTAATAAAAATAAATAAAATATTTTTTTAATAAATAAAACTATGTATTCAAAAAGTGTAAAATGAAAGATTTCCAAAGATTATAAAATATTCAATAGACTCGTTACCTAGGCCTCGTTTGATTCACGTTTAAACGCTTTGTTTGGAGTTTGCGTAATAAGCTGATACCGTAATTTTGTCGTAATAAGCTCACGCAATCAAATATATTTTTGCGTTTAAGCTCAATTTTTTTTTACCTCCCTCTATAATGTTTAAGCTTATAATCTCATCGTTTTTCTCTTTCATCACTTTTAAATATTTTTTTATTCATTCTCTCTTATCTATTTCATTCATTTATAATTATTTTATTCATTATCTCTCATCTATTTAATCACTTTCTAATTATTTTATTCATTATATTTCATCTATTTTATTTATTTCCAATATTTTTATATATTTATATAAAATTATTATAATAATAAAATATACATTTTAATTTATTATTTATAATACATGTATCTTAATATATATATAAAAAATAATTAAATAAAATAAAAAATATAAATACACTCTAAGTTGGGTCAAACAAAATTAACAATTAAAAGATGGAGTAATATAGGGTAATATGGAAATGTGAAAATATATATAATAATAAATTATTTTTCTTTATAAAATGAATAATTTAAATATTTTTTGAAAAAATTGAAAAAAATTGAAAATGGAGACAGAAAAGTGATTTTCAAATAAGGAAAAGGAGAAGGTAAATTTAAAATATTATTAAATATTTATATATATATTTTTTATATCATATATATATATATATATTAAATATATTTAAAATTATATATTATAAAAATTAATATATTCATATAATTTATTTTAAAATATTTTTTATTTAATTTAAGTCATTTATTAATATTTAAAATTATATATTAATAAAAATAAATAAAAATTAATATATTGATATAATTTATTTTCAAATAAATTATTCTTTAATTTAAATCATTTATTAATATTTAAAATTAAATTAATAAATATATATAGTATTAATTATTAAATAATATTATAAATATAAAAAATAAATAAGTTGGGCGTATAAGTTGAATGAAACATAACTTAACAATTAAACATACCTGCGAATAAGTTGAATAAGCTAGTCAATAAGTTGAATCAAACAAGCCCTTAATGTCATTCAATAACATTTCTTATACAAAATAAAAATAAATAAGTAATTAAATTAGAAATAATAATTGCTTTCTCCTTATTATCCTAAAAGATTTTGACCCAATAATAATTTTCATGGGCTCATTATGTACCCACCCCATTTAAATGATTATTTGAAAGACCAAATCTAAGTGCAAGGCCAGGCCCAGGCCTAGAACATAGATACATGCCTCCTTTGAGGGACAAAGTATTTGATCTGAATTATTTAACTTAATGAGTGAGTTAACATATTATATTAGTATTTTAATTTCAATTTATAGTAAGTTATATCAAAGTTATTTATAGTAAGCTGTTTTGTAACTAATAAACTATAATCTATATTTTATTTTGGGTTTTTAGGGAAAAACAATTTTATTTGATTTTAGAATATTTTTTTCTCGTGATCAAACTTTTGATTGAGGTAGAAAATATTTGACAGTATTTGATGGCAGTCAATTAATTATTTATTATTTTTAACTAATTAATTAATTAATTTTTAAATATATATATTTAATAAAAAAATTCATTATCCTTCGCTTATTCACTATTTATTTAAAATGACGATTTCTCTTTTGCTCATTTATTTTATTCATTTGTATTCTTCATTTTTAGTTATTTATAGTCTTATTTTTGTTAAATATTTCTATGTTAGATAGATTATGAATATTAATTTGAACTTTTTCACTTAGGTCATGGTCTATGCACCTAAGACCGTAAGCATTTACTTACCCACTCGACACCGCCTACCACAATTTAGAAGATTAGTATTTGATTATGCCAATTGAATATATTTTTTATGGTCAAATAATAATAATATCAGAAAATAGATAATATTTTGTATTTTAAGATAAATTTGTTTATTAGTATTGATTAACGGTTTATTCATTATTATCGGCCAAATAATATTTGTAAGTTACATTTTATCATAGTTTTTTTTTATTGTACTTATATTGAAAAAAATGAAAAAATGAGTTTTTTTTTCTTCATTATATATTTTGCCAAATTTCAAAAAATGGGTTACATAAACATAATATTTGGACAAAATTTTATTTTATAAAACATATAACTATTTTAATTATTTAGAATCAAATGTGAAGGAATGGTAACAGGCCAAATAGGAATCTACCTAATCATGAATCTAGTAATATCTAAACTATTTATCCCGTCTAATACTTAAATACCCGAGTTATCGACGAGTACCCAAATACACGAGTTCTCGACTAGTACCCAAATACGTGAGTTGAAGATTGAAGTCAAGAAACACTTATACAAGAAGATGGTTTCTAAAATGAGAGAATATATGCTTAAAAGTTAAGAGTGGCATGTTTAATTTACATTAAAAAAAATTAAGTTGAGGTGACTAATTAAAATTATAGTCCAGCATTAATATATATATATATATATATAATTAAAAAAAAAAAGAAGCTCTGTTTAAAAAAAAACGATCAATCTCTAATATTTAATTTTCTTAGGCTAACGGAGGCGAGATAGGATAGAGAAGAAAATGGATACAACAATGGAAGACGGCGAAATGGCGGCGACGACGACGACGACTTCGGTGCCGGAGCTAGAACTCCACGCCATGATGAAGAAGTCACCGTTCGATACACTTTACGATAGCCGGAAGTCTGCCGAGGAAATTGTAGCCAAGATGCTCTCTATCAAGAGAGAATCCAAATCAAAATCCGAACTCCGTGAGCTCGCAACTCAAATGTTTCTCAGTTTCGTTAATATGCGTCAGGTTTTTCCTTGCCTTCTGCCTCCTCTACTTTTCTCTAGATCCATTTTAGTCGGCTTCACCTGGTTGTATCTAGTCTTGAGTTCTTGCGTATTGTTATTTGATTTTTCTCTACCGTGAATGTAATGAATGCCGGTGTTCAGTATTAGGCATTGACTGATGCTACTATTCATTTATACAATATTGGCGTAATTGGAGGCATATTTGATGGATTCTAGGGCTAACAGATACACTTCTTTAAAATGTTATAGGAATAGTTTAGTAAATGAATTGTACTTTCTGTAGTATCTTATGTTTATGCTGCTTGAATAGCTTAGCCATTTCTCCTTTGGTATTAGACCTTGATGAACCAGATACAGAAAGAGTTGTTTTTAATCTAAAAATACCAACACAAGAAAAAAGAAAAGAGATATCCAAGTGTTGACCATCAAAACTGTGATAGGTAGTTAGATCATGTTGTATTTGTTAGTACATAGTACAGGAAAAAGTGCTGAATTACTGGTTTAAAGTATATCAATCTGGAGGGTTACATCTTTAAATTTGCATACTAGTCCTTACACGTAGTTATACATTTTTCTTCCTTTTCAGAAAGAATTCCATGAATTATCCTCTTCATTATACCTTTCTTCTGCTCATATCACATGTGATTGAAAATGGGAAATTATTTGTTACAGTCAAATCGTGCCATCTTGCTTGAAGAGGACCGTGTAAAGGCAGAAACAGAACGTGCTAAGGCACCAGTTGACTTCACTACCTTGCAGCTTCATAACTTGATGTATGAGAAGAATCATTACATGAAAGCAATAAAGGCTTGCAAAGATTTCAGATCAAAGCATCCTGATATTGAACTTGTAGCTGAGGAAGAGTTTTTCAGAGATGCGCCTGCAGATATACAAAGTTCATTAATATCCAATGAAAGTGATCACAATTTGATGTTGAAGAGGCTCAATTTTGAGTTATTTCAGGTAAAAGAGATATTATGAAAGTACTTTCTTCAGCCCGCTATAGAATTCTGTTTAATAATTTAATGGGCAGGACATTTTACTAGCCTTTTGAAACATTTTGATGGCTTTTATAAGCCAAACTATGATTCTGGACATATATAAAGTCAAGTATTGCATATTTTTGTATCAGCGCAAAGAGCTCTGCAAACTTCAAGAGAAACTTGAACAAGAAAAACACAGACTTTTTGAAACCATTGCTAACAGGAAGAAGTTCGTATCGAGTCTCCCTTCCCTTCTGAAGTCCCTAAAGAAAGTATCATTGCCAGTGCAGCATCAACTAGGGATGCCACACACAAAAAAGCTAAAACAACATCAGTACGCAGAGTTGCTTCCACCTCCTCTTTATATTATTTACTCGCAAATGTTGGCCCAAAAGGAAGCATTTGGAGAGAAAATTGATGTGGAGATTACAGGAAGTTTGAAAGATGCTCAAGCTTTCTCTCAGCAACAAGCAAATAAAGAAAATGGTAATAACCATATTAACTTTCTATAGCTTTTTAGCACATTCTTCTGAAATTATGTGCCTGTCAATTATCACTATTTTTCATGGTTTTGTTTGACTTCCATTGCCATTAGAGTAGTAGATGTTTCAGAATTAGTCGCTGGTTGATTTTATTTGAAAATGATTAATAAGAGTATTTTTTTTCGAGAAAATAATAATAAGTTGTAATTTATGGTTGTTTTGAAATAATCTGAAAAAAGTAGATTATTTGGGATAAATGACTTAAAGATTATAAAAAAACATGTAATGGTTATTTTTGTTGATGATTTGAACGATTTGATTTATGATTTATGATGGGTTATCTGGATTGGATTAAATCCAGATAACCCTTCATCAAACTAGGCCCAAGTATGGCAGGCAATTGAACAATTGAAGGATATCAATGCTTGTTTTATTTATTTATTCAGGTGTTTTGACCATTCTAGATAATTCCAAGGTGGAGGATGATGCACCTGAGGATGAAGATGATGGACAAAGAAGGCGAAAGCGGCCAAAGAAAGTTCCTGCTAAAGAAAATCTTGATCAGTCGGAAATTTATCAAACTCATCCGCTGAAAATTACTCTTCATGTATATGACGATGTAGCTTCAGATTCGAAACCTGCAAAACTTGTTTCGCTGAAATTTGATTACCTGTGGAAGTTGAAAGTTGTATGTGTTGGGATCGAGGGTTCCAATGGAGGCCCAGAGAATAACATATTATGCAATTTATTTCCTGATGACTCCGGCCTTGACATACCTGTACAGGTATCATTTAATTTTCATGCATAAATATGTATTCCCCATATCTGGAGGCCTCTTTCTATTTTTCCATTTTCTTCACTTATCATCATCTTTTGCACATTGCAATTCAGTCAGCTAAGCTCTCTATTGGCGGGGCTATGGTATTTGATGAAAAGAGAACCTCACGTCCATATAAATGGGTCCAGCATTTGGCGGGCATTGATTTTTTGCCTGAGATATCTCCACAGCTTACATGTTCTGAAACCATAGACAATGGAAAAGCTAAACAAGCTACAGTGGTATCTGGTCTCTCGTTATACCGCCAGCAGAATCGGGTTCACACAGTGGTGCAACAAATTCGTACTCGAAGAAAGGCTCAGATAGCTCTTGCGTGAGTCTCACTGTCCTGTATGCTTTTGTTTTACTTTGTGCCCATTTGAAAACACCTGTTAGATATCTCATTTCGGTGTGGATCCAGACGAGATAACATTTTGAAAAAGAACATAGGCCTTGTTTGGTGAAGGGTTATTCGGTTTGAATTACATAACTCCTTATTGCATCTTTAGTCACTTCATTAATCAAATCATCAACTAAAATACCCTTACTTATTTTTGTATATAACATTCTGATATATTAAATACATGATATTAGTCACTTAAGCCAAAGAATCTTAAATAATCTACTTTTCACCAAACAAGGATTTAAAAAACAAATTATATGAAAAGAACCCCTACATCAAACAAGCTCTTTGACATACACAAATTAAAAAATTTATTGGCGGTTTCTTGTTTTGTTTCCCCAAAAGGAAAAAGTCATTTTATTAATAATGAAAATATGTAAAGAAATTTTAATGAGATGCTGAATAGGATAGATTCTCATTTTCAAAAGCAAAAATATTCATCAAATTTTTTCATTTGAATACAAAAGTATCATGACTAGCCTAATCAGCTACATTGCTAACTACATATGTCGCTGATAACATTTGATCGGAATTCAATTCCATTCTTTACACAACGTTCAGTTGCATACTCTGCCTCCACACTCTACTCTGAATCGACACATTTGAGTAGATTTCTTTCCATACTTCATCTTCTCACCTTTTTGTCTTGGCAAAATGTCTCGTTTGAATCCAGATTCAGATACAAAAAAGTGTTTTCAAATGGTCCCATTGTGCATTTCATACTTTTCTTTTGTCTTATTGAGTAATAATGACCTATGGAAACTTACAGGGAACAACTTGATTTACTATTGAAACTTAAGTGGCCTAATCTGGCATGTAAAGATGTTCCATGGGCATTGCATGCACCTTTGTGCAGTATAGTTGGCTGGTCTCCTGTTAGATCTCCAGATAGCCATGAAAGATCTCCGGCTATTGCAGATATAGAACAAGCTCAGACCACTTCAGAAGTTAGTACAGAGAAAAGATCTGGAAACGGAAAGGAAGAAATGGAAAGTGTGAGGGAAGATGGAGAGCTACCATCTTTGATCCCGGTTGTGTCAAGTGAAGTTGAAATCACACCTTCAAAAATTTCTGAGCTTGAGCACATCAAGCAAATGTCTTTGATCTCAAAGAATATGGTTTCTCCCATTAACATGGCAAAATCACAAAGTTTTAAGAAAAATGAGGATGATATAGATCTCATCATGGATTCTGATAGCGATATCGAAGGGCCTGCACTTGTGAATCAAGAGACAGAAAAGATGCCCGCAGCAGTTGGAAATTCATGGGTACAGTATGGCATGCGTGAATATTGTCTTGTTTTGTCTAGGATCACGGACAAGGACAAAACTAATGTCAAGTTAGAAGCCAAGGTAAATTGAGCAACTTATCTGGAACTAGTTATTTTGTCATCTCATTGAAAAATGCCCAAGTTAAAATTGAAAGTAAATTTTTTCTCTTGATTGGTACAAGATTTTTCTGCCTCACAATCCAATATAGTGCGTTTATTATTGATTCATTTGGTATACAAATTATTTTCTAGACAATGATCCAAACTATATACCTTTTTCATTTGATACTTAGAATAGTTTTTAGTCCATGATAAGTTTATATTTTGAATTCAACAAATATAACAAAGCTCGTTTGATGTGTGGTTATTTGAAGTACAAAATCAAAATCTTGTTTATGAAAGAAGTGGGTTATTTTCGGACTATTTGGGTTAAATTACTAAAATGTCCTTTTGTATTTAAATTTTATAAAATGTATAGTAAGGGTGTTTTGTTATTTTAGTTGATGAATTTTATGGAGGTCTTTTTTAAAAAAAAAACTCAAATAAACCAAGATCAAACAAGAATGTAGATTTTTCTTGTTGTGATTTTTTCTTTTATAACATAACTGCATTTGCTTTTGTACCTTTATTTTGTGACACTGGTTTGAATTTATCCTGCTACAGGTTTCAGTTAGTATGGAGTATCCCCTCAGGCCACCATTGTTTGCACTGAGTTTCTCCACACCATCCCTTGTAGAAAAGGATCGTGAGTCCAATGGTATAGAATGGTACAACGAGCTTCGCGCTATGGAAGCCGAGGTAACGATTCGTATTCTCTTATCGAATAATGCACCATAGTTAAGGCCTCTAATATTTGGGATAATATTTTTTTGTTGGTAAGTTTAATATGTATATTTTCAGCACCGTAGTCAATTTCCTTTGAATTAAAACCCTTTCGAAACTAAAAAAATATTAACCTAGTTCTTGAATTAGCTTGATTTGGTATGAAGTATCATGCAGATATTTTCTTCCTTTAGAAACAGACAGAGCTTGTGTTTTTAAAAAATAAGTTAAGGGTATTTTAGTATTTTACTCATAACTACTGATCTCTGCAGGTAAATGCTCATATATTGAAATCGATACCGACAGAACAAGAGAACTTCATCTTGTCCCATCAACTGCGTTTTCTTGCAATGCTATTTGATTTCTATGTAGACGAAGAGTCCCAAAGTGCATTGAATAGAAAAATGACCAATGTGATGGATGTGGGTTTGTCCAATCCTGTTAGTGGAGGGCTTCTTGCCAGATCATATAGGGGGAGGGATCGTCGCAAAATGATTTCTTGGAAAGACGATAAATGCACCTCTGGCTATCCATATTAATCAAAGGTACACAGACATCTCGAATTTGAATCCATATTATTATTATTATTCCATTCCAGCCATTTTTTTGGAAGACATTTTTTAATATGACCATATAAACTTCTCGCGGATTGTGTATGATATGTTTTTCTTGAGTTGATGGTTCAATAGTATCATAATATTCTGCTCTTTTGTTTGTTTAAGGTTCGTTTCTACTTATTATAGGATGCCCCAAAGATTGTACACATTCATGCCATTTGGCTGCCACTTTGTGACGATAAACCATGTTAGGTCAATTTTATCTAGGAACATAGGAAAAGTTAATATGAGAACAAAAACCCATTATAGATTGTGTTTTCCTTGTCAAATCACAGTAGACAAGTTTCATTACAAATCCAGAGGTCGAATCTCGACTCTCGAATATTCGAATTATGTCGCACATGGCGATATCTATATATGTTCTTGAAGGCACGGAAGGAGGAAACAATTGAGATTCAAAGAGGAAGAGGCGAGTTGGAGTATTTAACAATGGCATCGAGAATCCTCTTCTTATCTCTTGTCGGGAAAGCTTCAAGTAGGACTCCATCTTTGTAGAAATGAAAGAGGGGAACTGACTGCATCATTGTTATCGCTAACTCAATCACAGTTATTATGGCGAAAAACAAAACAGTGCAAGGCCTTGTTTGATCTTGGGTTTATAAAACACTAATCTTAAATAATTCACATCAAACAAGGCCTTAAACATTAAGAATAGATAGACAACCTTGATTCTAAGACGTTCAGCAACCTCGGATTGTTCATCGTACTCATCGATCACCTGCAGAATTCAGTTAATAATAGGAAATAAGCTCATTTTGCTTCTGAACTTGCATGAAAGGCTCAGTTTGTTCTAAACCCTTAAAAAATATGTATTTTATTTCAAAATTTGAGATTAAAGAGTGTAGAAATGATTTGAAATTGACCCTAAAAGAGCTTGGTTGACTGACTCCCATTCAATTTTAAACTAGTTAAGATGATATGCTTTTCGATTAAGAAAATAAATTCTAACACTAACCAAGAAAATTCACCTTCTCTTGCATGATTTTCGATCGAAAATTCACCATGGCACCACAGTTTTTGACCCTAAAAATTCACCATTTGCTAAATTTCCAACATTAAGACCTTGGTTATTTTGTGGCCAAACGAATGAGATTTGACATAGACTCATAATTCTGTGTTTGAACACAAAAAACCCTAAAATTCACCATTCATAAGTTTCAAAAGGAGGTCCTTTGCAAAATTTTGAACATTTACATTGGGTATTTTTCGGCCAAACAAATGGTCTTGAGCTCAACATAGACTCATAATTCAGTGTTAGAGAAACAAAAAACCTAAAAATTCACTATGGATAAGTTTCGAAATGAGGTCCTTTTCCAAATTTCCAACATTAAGACAATGGATCTTTATCAGTATTGTATGAGAACTCATAATTCAGTGTTAAAGCACAAAAAAGCCCCTAAAAATTCACTATGGATAGGTTTCAAAAGGAGGTCCTTTGCTAAATTTCCAAACATTAAGTTATTGGGTCAGATACTTGTCATTCATTCAGTATTAGAGCACAAAAACTCATCGAAAAGACAAACCATCTCAATTTGTAAAAAAAAAAAAAGGGCATATGGGATGAAATTTTGGAACATTTAAGAGTGAAGTAGTAGGAAGTGACTGACATTATGTTTAAGGAAGATGATAGGAGCCTGTTGTTCTCCAGCTCCTTTACACATCTTGGAGAAGATCTGTTCAATATATTTGCAACTTCCACATGAAGTACGATAAAAATCAACCACAACCAACGAACCATCTTCCTTAGCCTTCTCCAAAATCTTCAAAAATTCATCATCTTTCTCGAATACCCTAACACATTCAACTGGGCACGGTTCTAAATCTTCATCTTCATCCTCTTCTTCATGATAATCAAGATTACCCTTTGCCGGCGCCACACATTTAATTGATTCTGTTCTTGATCTAGAAAGAAGAAGGATATTATTACTATTATTATGATTTGAAGAATTGTAATAATAATGTCTCCGGCTGAGAACTCCGGTGGAGATGGGGATTATTAGTGAAGAATGGGTTCTAAATTGGTGGTGATTTTGTTGAAGGATGATTGGATCTTGCATTGGGTTTTTTCCTAAAATCAAGAAAATCAAGAATTAGAGAGAGAAAATGAGATTTCAGTCAGATGATCTTGCTTGAAGACTGAATGTTTTGGATATCAACAACGTTTGGATGAGAGAAGGACACGTTTTATTTATCTATTTATTTTGTTAAAAGAAAATTCATAAAATAAAAGGAAACTCTGTCGAAACAATGTCAAAGAGCTTTTGAAAATGATTTTTTTTTTTTTTTTTTTTTTTTTTGTAAAAGTATATTAGTTTGGAAAAATCTATTGAAATTAAACATATTTTAATAATTAATTTCTCCACCATTGAAATGAAATGTGTATAGGCGTTTAAAAAGTATAAATAATAATGTTTTACATTTTTTCTATGGTGCTGTTACTTTTTTTAAATTAAATTTTAGGTATATTTATATGGTTTGGTAATAGCATCTGTAGAAAAATAAAACTGATCAAACTAAAATCAAATGGTTTGACAGGTTTAAAGTTTAAACCCTTGATAACAACTTTTTAAATAGGTTTTGAATGACTTTTTCTTAAATATTGGATTTGACAAAAAAAAATAAAAATAAAGAATGAATTAAAAATTATTTAAAAATTATTTAAAAATTATATATTTATTAATATTTTATTGAAATATTGATTTATATTAAAAAAAAATTAACATCTTATTAAAATATTATTTAGATAAAATAATATTTTGATATATATTTTAATTAAATATTTAATCATATTTATCAAATTAAATTCAACTTAATTCCATGTATTTTCAAATTCATTTCATCCCACCCATGGTATTTTCAAACAAACTTAATTTAATAACAAGCATCAATTCAAATGTACGGATAAGAATATATACCAAATGTTAGTTAGATAAAATTAATATTTTAAATAAAATTAATTTTATTCGAATCTAATTAATTTAAAATTGGTTTTAGTTGGTAAAAATTAAATTTAATCTAAATTTAACCCACTTAAATACTCATTTGACCTTCATATTTTAACTCACACTTTTTTATATTCCTCTTTTATCTTCTCGCCGAACTACTCACTAATCTTAGTCGACCTCAATTAATTACACGTCTCTTATCTCTCGCCAAACTCAACCACTAACCCCCATGTCTTTTTATCCTCTCGGCAAATTACTCACTAAACATAATCTTGTGACCACACTTTTTCATATATATCTTTATCCCTCGATAAATCACTCACCAATTTTAGTCGACCTCTCTTTTACTCTCACGTCAACAAATCGACAACCAATCTCAATTGATCACACATCTCTTATCCATTGTCAAAACCCAACCACTAACCCCCAAATTGCCCTTAATCTTATGACTCACACTTTTTCATGTCTCTTTATCTCTTAATATGTCTTTTTATTAAGGATGACAATTTGACATCGTCACGCGAAAACTGAACCGGATTGCCCCATTTGGGACAGTTTTTCCCCGAAACTGAATGAAGCGGGGATGGTAATGCATTTTCCGCCCTGAACTGCTCCATTGCCATCCCTACTCTTTATCCACTCAACAAATCACTCATTGACCATAATCTTGTGACTCACACATTTTCATATGTTTCTTTATCACTCGTCAAATCACACACCACCCGACCTCCATCTCGTGACCTCACACTTTCAAATGTTCACTAAATCAATTACTAATTCCGACGTGACCTCACACTTTCAAATGCTCGCCAAACCAACCATTAATTCTAACGCGACCTTACACTTTCAAATGTTCGTCAAACTAACCACTAATTCTGACCTCACACTCGACAAACCACCCACCAACCGACCTTCATCTCGTGACCTCACACTTTCAAATGTTCGCCAAACCAATCACTAATTTCGACGTGACCTCACACTTTCAAATGCTCGCCAAACCAACCATTAATTCTGATGTAACCTCACACTTTCAAATGTTCGTCATTCTAACCACTAATTTCAACCTCACACTCGACAAACCACTCACCAACCGACCTCCATCTCGTGATATCACACTTTCAAATGCTCGCCAAACCAACCACTAATTCTGATGTGACCTCACACTTTCAAATGCTTGCCAAATCAATCACTAATTTGAACGTGACTTCACACTTCCAAATGCTCGTCAAACCATCCACTAATTTCGACGAGACCTCACACTTTCAAATGCTCGCCAAACCAACCACAATTTTGACATGACCTCACACTTTCAAATGCTCGCCAAACCAACCATTAATTCTGACGTGACCTCACACTTTCAAATGCTCGTCAAACTAATCACTAATTTCCGACCTCACACTCGACAAACCACCCACCACTCGACCTGATCTCGTGACCCCACACTTTCAAATGCTTGTCAAACCAACCACTAATTTCGACCTCACACTTTCAAATGCCTCGTATCATTGGTTTAAAAGTTGTGCCACCATATATTATAGTTAAGAATGCATTCTTAAAAATCTAAATTTGCATATTTTAGGATTCGAAACATGATCTTAAACATGAAATGTGAACGCTATAACCGTTAAAGCACTTGAGATTGTTGAAATCATTTTAATATTTGGTGTATGTATATATATTTTTTTTGTATATATATATATATATATATATATATATATATATATATATGAATTAATGAGAGAGAAAATAATTATAAAAGAAAAATTAGTGATTATTATTTATAAAAATTATATATATATATTATAGTGTTATATATATATAATTATTGATAAGACAATATATATTTTATATGATTAGTGAGAAAAAAATATAAGATAAATATATTTATATATGATATAAAAAAATTAATTAAGAAAAAGAGAATAGAAAATATATATATATATATATATATTTTGTTGTTGCAAATATATAGATTAGTCGGTTAAAAAGTTGAATTTATATGGTTAAAATGTCTTATATTCATTAAATTTGGTGTTGAATTTAAAATATAAAGTTTTATTAGTTTAATTGGTTAAAGAGTTGTACTTAATTTGTTAAATTGAAAATTTAAAACATACCTATAAAATTTTTAATTTTATTTTAACAGTTTTAAGTTTACGCACGGGTCAACCCACAATCCGACCCAAGTATCAATTTACTCTCACATATATATATTCAAATTAACAAAAACTCTCTCAATCCGACAATCCGGACACTTTTAAAATTAAACATCATTATATTTTATTTTATTTTGAAAATGATCCATTTAATAAAAAAATGTTTAAGCACAACAATAAAAACATGATATATATATTTAGTAGCTTTGACTAAATGTGTTATTTTAGTATATTACTTTTTTTATATATATATTTAAAAAAAAAAAAAAAGTGAATCAAAAGTAACATGATGTAAAAATTATATATATATATATATATATATATATATATATATATATATATATAATTCCAAAGAAAAAATATGATAATAAAATACTAGTCTAATTAGAGTTTTATTATTATATTTAACTCAAACAAAATTAAACATTATTTTACTTTCCTCTTATTTAGCCTATCATTCAATTTATTAATCAAATTTATTAAAATATATTTTATTTTAAATCAGTATATTTTATTTTATTTATATATATATCAATAACCTTCAAATATATTTTATCAAAAATAATTATCTCCATAAAAATCATAAACAATAATTATTTTTTACTGCTCCTTTTAAATTATTAAAATAACCCCAAAATGAACCAGCTGTAGATTGGAGGACACAACTTCCTGTACTATGTAGCTATCCTGCTCAAATTTTAATATGACAAAATAAATGCGTTAAATTATCCACAATTCTAAAAAATTTATTTTTATGCTTTTTTAATACTAAATAAATGTTTATAAAAAAATAATAACAACAAACTGAATAAAAACAATTACTTAACAAATATAATTTTATCCTTTGTATTCCTGATATTAAACAAAATGAGATTATCTCTTACTTATTTTAAACACATTTAACTGGTTATATACATTGTATTTATAAAAAAATAAAAGATTCCTATCACTAATTCATTAGTGAAGGAATTAAGTGTTTTTTACTACCAAAATTTTAAAAATCAATAGTCAAAACCTCTAATTAACTTAAAATTAGTATTTAAATTAATGACATTAATATTTATTTATAAATATTAAATAAATAATAAATTAACAAACATTTAAGACCAACCCTAATTTTTTGTATAACTGACACTAAAGAATTTATCATTATAAAGTTTGAAAAACATGTCCACAAATCTCATTTAGCTTCCAACCCCAATTTCTTAATTTGACCACTCCGGATTATTTTGATTGGATCGATTTTTTTTAATTTACTTAAAAACTATATTTTTTTCATGGATATGTTGATTTAGATTAAATAATGTTCATTTTTTCAATGAGTCCATAAATAGTGATCTCATTTTTTTAATCGGGTTGAGGTAGAGACCAAAGATCTTAAGCGACCGATCCGGCAAAACAACTCATTCATTTTTGGTGCAAGAGCGCTCGATCACTCTTTCAAGGGTGGCACTCCTACCTTCTTTATTACAGAGCGGACATTTACGGGTTTTAGCTGGTAATTCGGATTGTTTTCCTCTCGACGATGAAACTTATCCTCAACGTCCACTGACAATACTTGACCCTGGTTAGTTTGTGAAATATTTTTTTAATTAGGTATATATTAACCAGTTTAATAACATTTCTTCTTTTAACAAATGAGTTATAACTATACAATTTATAACCGAAAATAATACTAAAATTTGTTACCTTTTGTCATAAAAAATCAAGGAATTTAAGAGAAAATGAAAAATTTAAAGATAATGATATAGGCTTGTTTGGAATACAGTTTTCAAGAAACCCCCACCTGTTAATACTTAATAGCGGTGACGTCCCTCTCTAGAGAACGAAGATGGAGGTTAATTGGCGTTACCTAATCTTTCTCTCTCTATATCTCTCTCTCTATATATATCCATAAAATCCTACCCATTGAGGCGTTTGTGAATTGCGATCTGCAAAATCTTCACCTCTTTCGTGCAAAAGGACAGCTAAACAAGGAATTTCCATGGCGGACTCTGTTCAGCAGCTCAAATCCGCAAGCATCTTCGATCAGATGAAGGCTCACATCTCATCTGAAGCCGGCAAAGAACTAATCAAAAAGATCGGCCTCGTCTATCAGATTAACATTGCTCCTAAGGTTCTCTCTTTCACTGTTCTATCAATTCTGTTTGTTTGGCCGTGATTCTTATGTTTTCAATTTGCAGAAACTTGGAATCAATGAGGAGGTTTATACAGTCGATCTGAAGAAAGGAGAAGTGAAGAAAGGTTAAGTTTGTTTGAATTCGATTCTGAATTTTGTTGAATTGATCTGAGAATTGAATGTTTGATTTTGAATTTGATTTTGAATTTTAGGGCCTTATGAGGATGGAAAACCTGATGCAACATTCTCCTTTACTGATAATGACTTTATTAAAGTTGTATCAGGGAAAATGAACCCTCAGATGGCTTTCATGAGGTTTATTATTGTGTTTTACTTCAATTTCAATTCAATTCAATTCAGTTTTGTGGTTTATTCAATGAATTGGTGGTGAATGCAGGGGAGCAATGAAGGTGAAAGGTAGCTTGAGTGCAGCTCAGAAGTTTACCCCTGATATCTTCCCCAAGCCTTCGAAGCTTTGAACAAGGAATCTAGGTCTTTAGTTCTTCCTTGATACGATGAATCAATTGCTGATGATTATGTTTGGGTATTAGGTAATGAAGTTTGATAATTATGTATCCTTTGTTTATGCAAATATGCAATGTGGTAATCATAGGATTCCAATGACTTAAAATAAATAAAATCTATCATCATTTACCATTGTTTATTGCCTATTCTTGATTGAATCTCTTGATTATTTGTAGTTGTATCTTGTAGGTTTACACATATTATTGCTTCTATTGATTAGGGTTGTTGCCTGTTGGGTCATCTCATTATAGATACATAAAATGGTCTTATTCGAACTCTTGATTATTTGTAGTTATATCTTGTAGGTTTACACATATGGTTGCTTTTAGTGATTAGGGTTGTTGGGTCATCTGATTATAGATACAAAAAATGGTCTAATTCGAACTTATCTTGTTTCTATTTGCTTCTCGTTGAGAGGTTTTTAGGTAGTTTCGAGAGGTTTTTTTATCTGTTAAGGGACAATTTTGTAATCTAAATGACTTGTTAATAATAGTTTCTCAATGGATTTTTCTGTTAAGAAAAATTGGTTATTAGAAGTGGCATCATACACTTTTGTTTGATGCAAAATGAAAAAAATTTTGTGGATATTGCCCGCCTCCCTTAAGTCTTTGGTTCGTGCTTGTAACTTGTAAGGCGACAAGTTCTGTTTGCATGATTAATTAGTTACATGTTTGCGAGATATGAGTTTAACTCTCGAGGATTAGTTGCAATCCGAAGAAGAAACAAAAAAAGAGTCGTAAAAAAAATATTTAGGTACTATGTCAATTTTTAGCTTTCTAGCTTTGTCTTGACAAGTTTTCATTTCATTTCAGCTTTTCTAGGTTTGTCATGCCATGTTTAGTTTAGATGCCAACTCAGCTTTGTAGGGCCACGTCAGCTTTTCCATGTCATGTTTTGATGCCATGTCAGCTTTTCCATGTCATGTTTTGATGCCATGTCAGCCTTTTTAGCTCTGCGTGTTTCCATGTTTAAATGTCATTGTTATCGTTGAGTTTTGATAACACTAAGAGTAAAAGACGGATTTATGTAGGAGCATAATTGAGTTTGAGTTTAAACCCGGTTCAAAACAAAATTGTTATCTATCAAATCTTGAGTTGTGTAGGGTAACTATATATAAACATAGTTAGTTGTGTATCGGTCACTATATATAAACATAGTCGGGGGTTTTTCTAAATCTAATTTTTATTTATTTCTTACAATAAGTTTAAGTCCTCTTAGTTTTTTATTATTTTTAAATTCTTACTTAGATTTATTTTGTTTGCTAAAAGAGTAAGTTATTTGAAATTTATTTAATATAAATTACTAAAATGTCTTATTTATATTAAGTGAAAGAAAAATATCAATGAATTTATGAATATATTTCAGAATATTATGAGTTGCAAATACTATATAATGATTATAATAAATGAATATATTACCTATAATAAATATAAATATAAATTATGATAATTTGGGAAGAGTTAATTCAGTATATATATAATAATAAAAAACTTTTTCTTTACAGTAAAAAAGAAAAACCCTTTAATCTACACTTGGTTTTTATCTTTAAATTCTTAACAACAAAACAGATAATTAATTTCACAGAAGAAACGGATCAAAATGAATTAAGTCTTCTGTGACGGCTTCTTTCTAGCCAAGAACATGAAGAATCGAGGAAAGAATGATTTCTTCTTCTTCTTCGATGATTTCATATCCGACGATGAATCTTCATACTGACTCTCTTGATCATCATATCCATCCATATTCTGATCTAACGTACTCGAATTTCCAATCTGAGTTAATTCTTTGTTCTTATTATTATTATTACCGCTTCCTTCTTCACCAGATTCAAATCCTTTTCTACGTTTCTCATGTTCTGCTCTCCATTTTCTCAATTCCTGTTCAACTCCTAATTTCCCTTCCTTCGCCTTCTCCGCTTTCACCAACGCAACCTCTAATGCTTCCTTTTGCGACTTCATTTCCGCGCTAGCTTCCTCAAGCTTTATCATCATCGTTTGCTCTGACTCCTTTGCGATCTCGATTTCCGATAGAGCGGTTAGAACTCTAGCACTCGCTTCCTCCTCAGCCTCATGTGCGCGTTTGCTTAACGCGTAGTATTCTTCAAGAGATAGAGTGACTCTGTTCGTTAAATCATCTCCTTCACCGTCCTTTTGAGCTGATTCACTCTCTTTCAACGCGTTGATCGCTGCCATTGCTAACTTCTCTGAAGCCCTGGCTGCGTCGATTTCCTTTAAAGTTGCGTGTAAACGACTCTCGATTGTTCCAGCTGATGCTTTTGTTTGATCGGATTCATCCTTAGCTTTACGCATCTCTTCTCTAGATTGTTCAGCTAGTAATTTCGCTTCGTCTGCTTCTTTGGCTGCTTCTTGTAATGTTTTAGGAAGATCGACCATCTTTTCTCTTGCATCCTTTTCCTTACTCTGTACTAGATTGATCTCCATTTTAATCCTTGTCAGCTCAGATTCGAGAGATGCAACCGCTACTGAAGCCATTCCTTCCCTCTGGTTAACTGCCGCGAGAGATGATTTCGCGGTTTCGAGCTCTGAGTTCAACGATTCGGCTGCGAGCTTCAAGATGTTGACCTCGGTTGTTGATTTCAGTATAGTTTGTTTAACTTCTCCTAATTCACGTTTCGCCAACGCGATTGCTTCATGTATCTCGGTGTGAGTTCGGTTCTTAGGATCTGTAACTTCCGGTTTTGATTCCATGTAGGAAACCAGTTCCGATTTCAATGTTGCAAGTAATGATGAAGCTGTGTCGAGTTTCGCTTGTAGCTCCTTTGCGGAATTCATCTTCTGGTTTACTTTCTCGAGCTCCTCCTCAGCCTGTTTTAACTCCTTCTCCCAATGCAGAGTGTCTTGTTCAGTTGTCATAGTGGTTCCGATCCTATGATCCTCTGCCTCCATATGAGCTGCCTGAGCCGATTCCAACGATTCCTTAGTGGTGATCAACTCGATCATGAAATCTTCAACTGATTTTTCCAACTCCTTTGCAGTGGAAACCGCCTCTTCCGCCTTCTTTACAGCGGAATCTTTCTCTGCGTCTAGAAGTGAGAAATCTTTATGGAGTTGTTCGAGTTCGTCTTTAACTATTTTCAGCTCGGAGACTGCTGTTGAATGACGGGCTCGAGCCACCTCTAGTTGAGCCTTGGCTGCCACGCTTGCCTCGTCGGTTACCCCTTGTTCCATCTCCACTACTCTTAGCTTGGCGAGTTCGGAATCTTGCTTGGCTTGTTGCTCCTCCATTTGCGCTTTCTCCAGGTTGAGTTTTAATTCTTCTATCAGCCTCTTTGTGCTCTCTAATTCTTTCATAACCTGTGTTTTGGCCCCTTCTGCTGCTTTGTATTGTAGCTTGTACATTGGGATTTCCTCCTGTGCTTTGTCGAGTTCGTGTTCGATCACCTTTCGCCTCTGCAGGCGACGACACAATCACAATCTCAATCTCAAAATTCAAATCGGTTCAAAACTAATCAGGTAAATTTGATCATTGTGTGATTTTTTGTTGTTTCAAATAACAAAACATTTGATCAAGATTACCTATATAATTCATAATAAATGCAAACAAAATTACATTGAACACATTTTACTTTAGAAAGGAATAGGATAATTAATTATTACCTCTACGGTTTGAACCTTATGGGCCTTCCAATCAACAATTCCACCAAATTTGGAAACCGCGGCCTTGACGGATTCAATGGGAGCTGCGGTATCGATGATGACATTCTTGATTGTATCGACATTCTCGGGATCCTTAGAAACAACAAAGGCATTCTCGGGATCCTTAGAAACAACAAAGGCATTCTCGGGATCCTTCGAAACAACATAGACATTCTCGGGATCTTTAGAAACAACATAGACATTCTCGGGATCCTTAGAAACAACATAGACATTCTCAGGATCCTTAGAAGCAACATAGGAGGAATTCAAGGATGTTTGATTGGCAGTCTCCTCCTCTTGAAGTTGGTTATCTTGAGAACGATTTAAATGCAGAAGTCCTTCGATGAGACTACTGCCACCACTTGAGGCGTTTTCTTCTACCAAAGTTTGGGAGTTGGGTTTGGTTTCTTCGACCACCTCAGATTCTTTTACCAATGCGACAATATTAGCATCGGGTTGGCTGGTTGAAACAGCGAGGTTGTTGTTTTCGATTTGCGGCTTGGCGGCGTCTGCGGTTGGTGGAAAGTTTGTTGCGTTATCGAAAAGGGTATCGATAATGGTATCGGAATGATCGGGATGGATAGGAGAACCGAAAACTTGTTTTTCTTCTTGATCATGGTTTTTGTGTTGTTGAGGTTGGTTTGTTTCTGATGGAGGAGGTATGAGCAAAGATTCATCTTGTTGTTGATTGGGGATGGTTGTTGTTGTTGTTGGAAGAATTGGAGGAAATTGGACATCTAGAATTGAATTGTGTTCTTCTTCTTCTTCCATGGTTGGTTGGTTGATTGAGTAATGAATGGAATGGAATGGAATGAATGAATTCTATGAATGGAGGTTGCATAGAAAATTGGGAGAAATGATGAAGAAAGAAGTGGGGGAGAGGAATTAAAGGATGAATGATCGGAGATGAAAAACAGGGGAAAGTCAATTTGATTGACCGGAGATTACTTGCCGGATTTACAAGTGGCTCTCAATTGCTCTTTTATTTTTAGAATTCTAGATAGAGAGAAAGCAGGTAATATGACGTGCTTACAGGTTCTTACGTTCTCACCATTATTTCTCTCACACATAGACATAGTAGAATCATAACCAAACATGACACAGTTAGTATTATGTCTTTATCTTATTTTTTTAGATTTTTTTATGAGTTCAAAATTCGGGTTATTAATTTTTTTTTAGTCAATTGCTATTTTGGACTCGATATATGACTTTTTATCAAGAACTGAGAGAGAATAACTTGACATAATATTATGAAAATTTTATTTTTAAACTTATTTTCGGTGTAAATGTTACATTAAATAGTAATTTTTCTTCAACTGAAAAACTTATTTTCAAATTAGGGATGTTCAACCGATCAGTTAACCGATTAAACAGTTCTGATTAAGTCCGGTTTTACCTCTTATTTTACAAATCGGCCGATCAATATTGATATCAATTTTACCGATTTTGGTTTCGGTCAGTACCGGTCATTAACCAGTTTAACCATGAAACGAATTATTTTTTTCAAAATTCTTGTCTGCGTCGTAAATTCTCTATTTTTTATATCTATATTATAATATATTGTATTATAATAATATTTTATAGATATATTTAGAAATGTTTTATAATATATTATATTATTCTAACAATATAATATATTTTAAAAATATCTATTTTTAAACTAATAATCATATAAATTAAAATTTTTTAAAACAATTCTATACAAATTATAATTTAAAATTAAAAGAAAAAAAATATATAATTAAATATTATTTATAATATATCTAATATTTACAAAAATAACTAATATAAATATGATTAAATTATTACCGATTTATGGTTAACCAGCTAGAAAAATAGTTCAATCGAAAACCGAAACCGTTAGAACCGGTTAACCAATCAACCGGTAAAATGAAACCGATAAGTATCAGTTCGGTTGAGTTATCGATTTTCTGTTTTTTTAACAGCCTTAATTAATAGGGTTTCTCTCGATAGTCAATACAATTGAGTTATATATATATATATTTATTTAATTTATTTTTGCAAATAATTAATAGAGTTTCTCTCCCTAGTTAATACAATTGTGTTATTTCCATATAGGTGTTTTATAAATGGGTCATTCAACATTTAATGTGTTACTTTCTCTCATTATATACTAAATGCATATTTTTATTTTAAAATCTATAGATGAGTTTTTCTATGATGAGAAAACGTCTCAAGATCAAAGTTGAAGTGATCAAAGTTGAAGTGGGCCTTGCTAAACTTATAATTAAAAACAAAACACTCAAACAGTTAAGAGATATGCTACATTTGGTTTAAGTTGATGATCATCTGGTTTAATGCAATTTTTATAAAAAAAAAAAAATTAATCAAACAACAATTTGATACTTTTTCTCAGTTTTATGGGTTTTATTATTTGATTATTCTTACTGCATCCATAAGATCCTTGTTAATTTATAAATGAGACGTGACAACTGCCAAACTTTATTAACTAATTAATTAAGAGCATGCTAGGTACACCACTATTATTAAATATGTTCCTACTAACCTAATCAACCAATATGTAATTAATTTGAATAACTATTATTCTCAAATTATAGTAATAATTTAACAGATAAAATATAATAAGTATTAGTTATATAGTCTCTAAAGATAAAGATAAGACAGTGATTCAACGTTTAATGTTTTCACTTTAAAATAGTTTTGTATTTGTCATTCTAAACCAATAAAGTCTTCCTCTAAAAGAAGTCATCATAAATAAATGAGCTTAACACGCTCAGTGACATAAACCTCTAACCAATAAAATCAACTAACATTTTACAAAAACATAAATATATCAGTTCTATCGTTTTATATATATGTTTTCACAATCAACTCTAATTATTTAGATTATTTCATCATTTATATAGCATTCATTATCACTTAAGTGATAAGTTGTAAGATAACCATTATAGTTCAAACAATAACTTGGAAGTTCACCGTCGAAACGATAACTCGTAAGTGTAACAATTATCGTCGAAACAATAACTCGTAATTGCAACAATTACCGCCGAAATAACTCGTAAGTGTAACAATTACCGTCGAAACAATAACTCGTAATTGCAACAATTACCGCCGAAATAACTCGTAAGTGTAACAATTACCGTCGAAACGATAACTCGTAATTGTAACAATTACCATCAAAACAATACCTTATAAGTGAAATTATTATTGTCGAAACGATAACTCCTCGATTACCGCTAAAACGAGATTTTAATAAGAATCATTATCCATTATTCGAGTATTAAGTTAGAGATTCATATTATTCTTGTGTCGTATAAAACGATTAGAAATTAGGTATTTTCTCTTAAAAAAATATTATAATTACTCTAATATGTTGAAAGTGACAAAGAACCAATGTATTTAATATTTAAATTCTTGCAATTAAGAAGTAATATCTTTTTCTAATTTTTTTTTCTCTTATATTTGAAGGTAATCAACAAGTATGTTAGAGATTAAAGGTTGAACATGTGACAATTTTTTTATTTATTTACAGAGAAATAGATATTCCGTTTCTCAACAATGACTTTTCGTTTTTATTCAAGTCACACGTGAAAAAAAAAAATATTCATCTATTATATATATTAACACATGACCTAAATATTTTTATTTAACAAAATAACTATTTATTTTTTATTATAATATTTATTATTTATGGTAAGTTTTATAAAATTGATATTAAATATATTTTTAAATAATACCATCATTAATTTCGGATTCCATTAACTCAAGTTAACAAAAAAAAAAAAAAAAAAATTAATTCTAAAACTCAAAAGGTAATAAGTGTCACATCAATCAATAATTTATTTTTAATCTAAAAACAAATTTTCAAACTCAAAATAATTTTCTACCTATATATTTATAAACTTTATAAATTAAATTCCAATTTTTTCATTCATTAAAGAAAATTAAAGAAAATTATGATAAAATTAATTATAGATCAATAATCTATACACATAAAAAAACAAAAAACAAACATCATTAAATAAATGTAAATTACACTATAATCAAATAATTTTTATTTTGAGTATGATAATCTGAATGTCTTTTTTAATTTGGTGGCATATAAGGGATTTTTTTTTACAAAATTGTTTTTTGTTATTTTGTAGTTTTTTTTTTTTTTTTATCAATTTTGAACATTATTATAAATTTATGATAGGTAAAAATTATTACTAAAGATATATAAGATAAAAATAATTAAACATATAAATAAATTATATAAAAAATTAAATATAAATTCACTTAAATTAAAAGTTAAAAGATCAAATAAAATATTTGAAATAAATTATATAAAAAATTAAATATCAAAATCAAAATCTCTTTTAACTTTAAAAACCTTTTTACAAATTAATGAAAGTTTTGAGATATTTGCGTTGTTTGAAGAGAGTAACCGAGTTTGCGTGTTTGGTGATGGATTGGAGTCGGAAAATGATTATGATATGCGTTTGACGTAGAGTTGGAGATTATCTTAGAACCAACACTTTTAAACCCATATTTTAATTAATTAGAACTTAGAAGTGATGGTACAACTTTTATGAATGTTTATCATTTTGAACAATTCTTTCAATTGGCCATATTTTATTCTTTCAAATAGACCTTAAAAAAACAGATGAACTAAAACAAACATGAACTGTAAATAAAGCTTGATTTGAATAAAGCTTGTTTCATAATAATTAAATAAAAACACTGATAAAAGATAACTCACACGATAAAACCATTTTTTTAGTTTGTTCGTGGCAGAAAACTACCTTAAAAACAAAATTGACAATTCAAATCCACATCAAATAAGAAGAGATGGACGCTTTAGCATCGTATGGCTAAATTTTGTATAGTTGAGCCGCAATTTATACAATTCAATATTCAAATGATATATTTGGTTTCAAGATACTTTTCAAAATAACAAATGATCACACAAAAAAAATATTTAATTTTGTTAATTAGTTAAGTAATTAAGTAATTTAATGATTAGAATAATATCATCGTTATAAAAAATAATTTTTTTTAACTTTTTTATAATTTGTAGATAGTACAAGTTAGAGCTGGACAATGAGTTCGATAAATACGAATCGACACGATCCAACACGATATTTGTACGGAACGACACAGTACGATATTATTTCACTCGGGTCTTGGGTTGACAAGATACAAGCACGAGACAACACGATCAAAACACGATTATGAGTTTATACAATCGTAACACGGTTACGAGTCGACACGGACACATCACGGGTATAGACACGACACAAATATAAGCACGACACAAGCACATGTATACACACACGAAACGACATAAACACAATTAGTCACATTACTTAAACTACTCACATTAATATTCTCTAAACCTATTACATTTTTATACAATTAATAAATTATTTAATTTTATAAATATAATAATTAAAATTAAAATTAAACATACTAAAATATAATAAAAAATATTAATTTAAATATATAAATTAAAATAAAATAAATAAATTATATGAATAGAAATGTGAGTCTATTAATAATAAATATATGATACAATTTCAATTTTAATAATATAATAATATATATTTATAATTGGATTAATTTTTACTCACATTTCTCACTTTCTTTCTAATTTTCTTATTTAAACTACTCACATTTACATTAACATTATAAAATTATCACGTCTCTAGCCACCAGGAATTGTAATTAGGGAAAAGTAATTGACTATTCCAATTAATGTTGCCACCAGCATTAGACCTTGGTTCATGTCCTTGGCTTCTTTTGTCGCTTCTTCTCTTAAGAAAATTATGATTTTCCTTAAATAGTTCTTCCACAAAAAGCTTAATATAATTTGTTTGTGTCTTTGTTTAAATAATTGACATTCAATGTTAAAATTTATATTTACACATTTTACATATTAAATAACTTTTTTAATAAATTTAATACATTTAACTTATTAAATTAATTTAAAATTTTAAAATTTTCTAAATTAATAAATTAATAATCATATTTTATTATTTTTACTAACAATATAATTTAATATATATAAATAAATAAATAATTAAATGAGTGTGTCAAGACACGATTGTGTTAACACGATAACAAAATTTAGTCGGAATAACACAAAACACGAATTTAAACACGAGTTAGCACGACACAAATAAACTCGTCACGAAAAAGTTTGTGAATCATAATATTTTGAGTGGGTCAAGACACGACACGACACAGAAAAGATTGAGACACGACACAATACGGCGCGATTAAGAGTCTAACACGACTTGCCCGAGTCGAATACGAATGTTTATACACGATGCCCAGCTCTACACCAGTATCAGACCTTGGTTCATGTCCTTGGCTTTTTTTGTCGCTTCTTCTCTTAAGAAAATTATGGTTTTCCTCAAACAACTCTTCCGCCGTTAAACCATTGGAGTTGCGGTGCTCATGTAGGTACTCACATTTACATTAACATTATAAAATTATCACGTCTCTAGCCACCAGGAATTGTAATTAGGGAAAAGTAATTGACTATTCCAATTAATGTTGCCACCAGCATTAGACCTTGGTTCATGTCCTTGGCTTCTTTTGTCGCTTCTTCTCTTAAGAAAATTATGATTTTCCTTAAATAGTTCTTCCACAAAAAGCTTAATATAATTTGTTTGTGTCTTTGTTTAAATAATTGACATTCAATGTTAAAATTTATATTTACACATTTTACATATTAAATAACTTTTTTAATAAATTTAATACATTTAACTTATTAAATTAATTTAAATTTTTAAAATTTTCTAAATTAATAAATTAATAATCATATTTTATTATTTTTACTAACAATATAATTTAATATATATAAATAAATAAATAATTAAATGAGTGTGTCAAGACACGATTGTGTTAACACGATAACAAAATTTAGTCGGAATAACACAAAACACGAATTTAAACACGAGTTAGCACGACACAAATAAACTCGTCACGAAAAAGTTTGTGAATCATAATATTTTAGGTGGGTCAAGACACGACACGACACAGAAAAGATTGAGACACGACACAATACGGCGCGATTAAGAGTCTAACACGACTTGCCCGAGTCGAATACAAATGTTTATACACGATGCCCAGCTCTACACCAGTATCAGACCTTGGTTCATGTCCTTGGCTTTTTTTGTCGCTTCTTCTCTTAAGAAAATTATGGTTTTCCTCAAACAACTCTTCCGCCGTTAAACCATTGGAGTTGCGGTGCTCATGTAGGTAAGGATTGCAATCTCTCTTTACAAACTTCATGCATTCCACACATAGTTTAAAACAAGAAGCTTAATATAATTTGTTTGTGTATTTGTTTAAATAATTAATATTCAATGTTAAAATTTATATTTACACATTTTACATATTAAATAATTTTTTAAATAAATTTAATACATTTAACTTATTAAATTAATTTAAATTTTCTAAATTTTCTAAATTAATAAATTAATAATCATATTTTATTATTTTTACTAACAATATAATTTAATATATATAAATAAATAAATAATTAAATGAGTGTGTCAAGACACAATTGTGTTGACACGATGACAAAATTTAGTCAGAATAACACGAAATACGAATTTAAACACGAGTTAGTACGACACGAATAAACTCGTAGACACGAAAAAATTCACGAATCATAATATTTTTAGTGGGTCAAGACATGATACGACACGGATAAGATTGAGACACGACACAACACGACGCGATTAAGAGTCTAACACGACTTGCCTGAGTCGAATACGAACGTTTATGCACGATGCTCAACTTTAGTAATAGCTATAAGGAATAAATTAACTTAAATAATACTAATTTTAGTTACAAATTATTATTTTTTTAAGACGAATGATGAAATATTTTAGATTCTTTTAAAATAATTTAAAAGCAACATGGCCTATTTTTATAGTCCATATTTTTTAATATATTTCTTAACAAAATTTATTAGGTTAATCTCAAAAGCAAAGTAAATTAAAGGGACTTCATAGAGTCTATTGAAACAAAAATTAAAGTTGAAAATCAGCATTGTTATCATTTTCAGCAAGTTTAATATTCACCATTCTCTTTCAAGTTCAATTTATAAAAAAAATTTCGTTTCCAAAAAGCTAGTTCGATTCGTATGTAGAGTCTGCCCTAAACTAAGACAACTAATGCAGCACCTAAATACCATTCGAGGGTCCCAACAAATTTTATAAAAAAAAAATGTAGGTTTAAATTTAAGACTTTTAGAAAATCTTGTAACATTTAACCCACTAAAATAAACTATTTAAGTTAAATATAATACAAAACTATTAATTTTTACCATATAACATAAATAATAATAAATAAATAAAAAAACCTCCAAACTTTGGTGGTGCGCCCTAATAATATGAGCAAAACCCTTAATCTTGACCATTCCTCCATTCTCACAAAATCTCACTAAATAAAAATTTTAGGAAGATTCATTTTTTTTAAAAAAAAACTTAAGCAAAACTAAATAACTCAATTTTTAGAAAGATCTCATCCAAATTAAAAACTCTATTTTTCAATCATCAACGATTTTTGTTTTAAAATTGAAGATGGCTTAATCATTAATATTTAGTAGGAGCCCTGAATTCATTTTTTTGACTCTCCATTCATTCCAAACTCAGTCACACAACACTCACACTTCATGTCATTTTTAGAACTTTTTCACAAAAAAAAGTCCTATGAATATTGTCAGAACTATTTTTCAATCAAACATTTTAAAAATTATTCATAACATTAAAGTGAAAGTTTAGCATCATTCTCCTTTTGGTATTTTTTTTATAAATGGTCCGAAACGTGAAAACTCAAACTTAGGCTTTATAGATACTGATTTTGCGCTTAGTAACTAATGAGTTATGAATCTCACTCCTTTTAGTATTTTTAATTAACAAAATGCTTACAAATTAATTTGCAAGGTATCATCCTAGAAATAGAACACAAACTAAAACATTTTTTGAAACACAAAATTCACGCACACAAAAAATCTTACTCGAAATTGGCGTATTATGCCTATTGTTCGATACAACTTGATCAATGATAGATCATGGTCACTCTGTCACGATGCCCATGAAACATCCTCTCACGAGTCGCGTCTTCATCATTGTCCATTTGCACTAGCAATTTGGTTCGAATCTTAGAAACTAGAAGTTTTGAAAATTCACAACTTTACTACATCGCAAAAAATGGTACAATGTGAAATTAATAAGTATGGAAGCAGCATAATGGTACAATGAAAATTTCGCACCAAACATTATCCACTAAGCAATTTCGTTTAGTTAATTATTTCAGAAAATGTTGAATGTGAATTTGTAGATAAAAGGGTCAAATACAATATCTAATATATCTAATCCACCCATGTATTATAGTGAAATGCAAATTTATTGAGAAACCACTAATGTATAGTCTCAAGAAGATTATAGTAAAAGACTAGACTAAAACATAATACAGTTCTTAAAGACAAGCAAACTCCATTTACATACAAAATGAGAGAAAGTATGTATCGTACTAGAGACATTCTCTTCGAACCAAAAAATAAAAACGAACATTCAAATAGTGCATTATTTAAACGAACGGTAAAAATTTGGGTAAAATTTAACCCATCTCATGTGACTTCTTTAAAGATCCTGGAGCTGTCAACACAATCATAAGAAGCCATTTTCCTTGGAAAATACATGTTAATGTGATCTAAATTTATGGATCTAAACTCAATCATGCATTGGCAACTTCTTGAATATGTTGTGAATGGCTTTTGCCTGGTGGAATGAAGATCAAATCTTCCCAACCAGAGTTCTTCTCACTTATCTGCAATTAATAGATTCAGTATAAAAAAATAACATATGAAGGAGCTGTTTTAATCGAATCGAATATTGAGATCTCTGTTTACCTCCATCTTTCTAAGAACATCTTCCAAACTTCCAACCTGTTCAAAGATTTTCGTATTAAAGAAATGGGAGTATGATGAACATATACTAATGGCACATAAGAAATGCAAAATTTAAAGTAAGGAAAGTTACATTTCATAATGAAAATTTCTCTTTACTTTTTATTACCCTTGAGGGAGGTTCATAGAGTAACCCAAAAAAAAACTGAATATAAGTGTTTTCATTGAAAATCGAATTTGAGACTTTATGATGATTAGCTTTTGTTGATTCTAAGGTGTTGTTTGATGTGGGTTATTTGAGATTAATTTCAAATAATCCACTTATTAATCACATCATTTAAATCATCAACTAAAACACTCTTTTAGAAAGAAATAAATAAATTCATTATCAGTTTACCCAAATAACCTGGTTTTCAATAAACTATATCAAACAAGATTATTTGGAAATAACCCAAGATCAAACAAAGCCAACATGCTTCTCAAATACCTAGTCAATTACCTAATTACCCTTCAGCTTCATTAATTTATTTTGCATAGAGAAGGGAACAGACATGAAAGAACTCATTTATGGATTCCAAATGGAGTTATTAACAAAGAAAAAGTTGCTTCTGCTCCAAACACACCATCAACCGCAAAAACATGTAAATTTATAAGCTTTCTTTCAAACATGCTCCACCAATTACACAATATCTACTTTCTAGTTATTTAAGCCCAACAAGCATCAATATAAGTGAATTGAACACCATTATTATCTCATATTATCAAAGTATGAAAACTCACATGAATGTCAAAATATGCACAAAAAAGGACTGTAACAGGAGAAGGATTAATAATACCGTAATGTGTTGAGATAATCCTGACCCTCTTGCTCTTGAGAATGTTGAAAGTTCCTTTTCTATATCTTCCTGTTTTAGTAATTTAAGTAAGAATAACATCTGCATTGCATGTCATGGCGTTATTCTTATCATAACATGAGTAAACTAACCTTTCTGAAATAAATAGGCGAGTATCGTTTATTCTTCTTCTTGACAACAAGAAGGTCCGACTGCCAAGACGAAAACATATTAGTTAAGAAAGCCTGTATAGCCTAAGCAAGCAATAAAGAGTAATCATTCCTGATCAAATGTTATCACCAATACATTTATGATTTATATTTTTTATTTTGAAAATGAGAACAGAGCCTTGTTCGGTATCTCAATAAAATTTTGTAAATATTTTCCATTATTCATAAAAGGATTTGAAGTAATATGATATTTATACTCCATCAATGCAATAAGCCCCTTTTGTTTGGTTCTCTTTATGAGAATATTAACCTACTTAAGTTAGTGGTTAGAGTAATGAGTTCAAATCCAATCTTTTCGCAAATAAGACAAAAGTCCAACTCAAGAAGCGATAAGCAGTAATGGTAATTTAATTGATGATTCGACTTATTAAATGGAAAAAGTTTTGATTATGAGATGGGAAGTAAGGCAAGAAGACAACAAACCCTTTGAATTTCCACTAAAGATGATATATAGGGTTCAAAATCTCATTCAATTAATTATGAAATTTGTTAAGCTATTACAATGTAAGTAATAGTATTTGATTCTTACCTGGAAAACAGGAACTCCATCAAAGCCTCTCCTGACATCGGAAGCTTTGAGCTATATAAATGAAAACCAAAAATCACTCAAATGAATACTGCAGTTTTCTCATGTTTACCAATTATCAGTCCATCAAAAGAAACATGAAATAGAGAGCAAGTACATGTCTCATAAGCTTTAGAAGCCCCATAGAACATTTATTTCAATTCTTATTCTCATCATGGATCATTCTAAGACTACAATTGGTTAAAGCTGAACTGGAATTAGGGTTCGGTTGTTTGTTTAAGGACTTTAAAAGAGGAATTGAAATTAGAATTAGCTCATGTAATTAAAATATGTATAATAACCTCCTAATCAAATGCAATATACTCCCACATGATTCAAGCCAAGACCATTCATCCAACTATTTGTTTTTTTTTTTAAGTAAAGGAGAACTAGCATGACACCCCAAAATCATATCCCCGCTTAAACTCAATCATCCAACTATTTGTTAATTAGCTGAAAACGGGTTTATAAGTAAGATAATAGAACAAGGAAATCAAATAAATCTCTTAAGAACTATAATTCAATAATTTCTCTAGTAATTGAATTGGTATTGTAATGTAATACCAATTCTTATAGAATTGAAATTCTAATTTCAAATTCACTCATCCAAACATGGTCAGCCATAAGGTAAAGGCCGTATAGGGCCACCCTCCTCCCCCGGGCACCAAAAGAAAACTAATGCACCTTAACATGATATTTAACCAACCAGACTAGGTAACTTTTGTTAATTTATAACACAAAAATATTATATTTCTCCAATGTAACTTCAAATATACTGATATGACAAGAAAAAACAAAAACAATTCTCGCATAGGGTACCCTAAACCTTAGTTAAGTTATATACTGCATTAAGGTAAAAAGAAGATATTATTCTTACACTAAGTTTCACAATATAAGTAGAAACCAAAGAATAAGGAAATCACCTCCAAAGCATTCTTTATTTGAACAGGATCAGGCAAGAAACGGAAGGCAATTCCTTCAATTTTCAATGAATAAACCTGAAATGCACAAAGATCAATCAAGGATAAATTGAACCAAAAAAGTCTCAATCATTAGCATGTATAATTTACCATAGTCCATACACTCAAATTGATCAAACAATGAATGAAAAACAATCTTTTAAAGGAAGAAACGAAATTGAGTTAGAATTGAAGAACCTGGTCAAGTGTAATTGGAACAACCCGTGCTCTACTTCGAAGTTCCCTCTTCCGAGATTGCACCTGAATAGAAAATCACATGAATCTTCTGCAATTGGATTATCTTTATAGAATTTAAGGTGAAGAAACCAAAGAAAGATGAAAAATCTTAAAGAGAGAACCTGAGCTAGAAAGGCTTCAGCATCTTCCTGACGAAAACAAAGCAATCCAATTGACTTGAAGCTATTCGGATCAGATATAAGTACAAACTCGTTGTTAGAATTGCTGACAGTGTACACGACTGTTCCGGCGAGCGTCTTACCAATATAATCGGAGCTCAGAGCAATATCGAAAACGTGCTTTCCTTCACGAGCTTCGGACTGGTGCGATAAAGAAGCAAAATTTAATGAAGTAGAAGACACGTGAGTAGTAAGAGGAGGAGGAGGAGGAGGATGTCGCCTGAGTGAAGCCGGCGGCCTCGGCCAACTGGCGGCGAGGTTACAGGCGAAGCGGCTGGTTTCATCGAGTCGAGTGGCGAATTGAGCACCGAGATGGAGACATTGTTGGTGGATAAAAGAGGAGAGAGAGTGAAGAGGATTGCAGGCGCCGGCGACTGACGTTGAGGGTTTGCGATACTCCATAGGTGCCGGCGGCGAGTTTGAGAAATTGGGAAGAAAGCAATCAACACTGATTCTTATAAAATTACAAGAAATAATCCTCTTTTTCTTTTCTCATTATTTTCTAACATAAATCAAATGTTTTATTTTAAAATACTTATTTTTTTTTGAAAAGTAAATTTAAAAAATTCAAATTTTATTTTATAATTTATAAATAAAGACATTGTGTTTTAAATGATAGACATTATTTTTTTATACTTTTTAAACACGGAATAAATTGTATATATTCTAAAACACAAACTCTGAGGTGAATCTTATTACTGAGCTATATTGATGGGTTCACAATATAACGTGTATGTGGAATAGATAAAAATGGAATAGTTACGATGATGAAGTACGATAGAAGTTGCCATGTCATTTTGCCACATTAGCCAGTAGGAGATAAACACAATTTTTATTTTATATTTTTTAAACACTAAATAAAATGTTTATTTTCTAAAACAGAAATAACAAGTGTTTTTATCTCTATAATTTATTATGCAACTCTAAAAGTTTTTTTGTTTAAGAAAAAAAAAACAAGCACTATAGAAAAAAAAAAAATTACTAAAAATGTTTGGCCTAGAGCTCTAGAAGGTCATTTGAGATGTTGGACAATTTTTTTCAAATTTCACAATTTGTTAAAATTATATAAAAGATATTTGATTTTAAAATTATTGTGTTTAATTAATATTCGTTTGATTATTTTTTAGATCCCTAACTGATTATATATACAATTTATGTACTAATATATTTAAAATAAAAATAAAATTCGGTTCAACCAGTTGCTAAAATAAATTGAGTTATGAAATCTAGTTCTCCATTGGCCAAGAATGCTCACAATTATTGACTTTTAAAAGTTAATTTTTCATTATTATTATTATTATTTTAAGTTCATGCTTAATTTTAACTTTTCTTAATATTAAGGGGATATAAATATATAAAAATTTGCTATAATGGTCACATATTTGAAATTTTAATTAAAATTTTAATAGGTCCTTTCATGCTCATATTTTCTTGACTAAGTCAATTAGTTTATTTATCTAAGTTTTATTGGTTATATTTTAGAGAAACATTGAGTCAGAAATCTTCTTTCTTCTTTTTATATTTTTTTATATGATTCCATGGAATTAGTTTATCTATCCTTAATTTTAATGGTTTTATTTTAGAGAAACATTTAGAGTTGGAAATCTTTTTGCATATATATTTTATGATTTATATATTTTTTCTATCGTCTTGAAAGGAGAAATTAAGATAAAACTTTTCAATAAGTTATGAGCAATCTCAGTTTTAATAAAATAAACTTTTGGTCTTCTAGTACATTAGTTATAGGCATATTTTTCTTTTAAAATTAACATACTCAAAAATGTTTTTACCATTAGCATTTTATTCTTTTAAAGATGCGATCTTGAAAAAACAAATCCATTTGTCTTAATAAATGAAGTTAACCTACAAATTCGAAAAAAAAACTTCCATTGTGGGAATGAAATTAAGTCTTACGAGTGAGAGTCAAATATCCTAACTAACTAGATTACTAACGGGTTTTAAATTGAAATTTACACTATTTTAAGCCAATCATAGTTTGAATATTGCTACGAACTATTATTGCATTATCAATTAAGTTAACAACCTAAAAAATAAAAAAAAAATAAAAACTTTTGTTTCGGGGAATCAAAACCAGACCTAACCAACTACACTACAATAGATTTTGAAAATAGAGTCTTTTGGGTGAGAGTCTAATATCCTTACCAACTAGACTACAACAATTTTTGAAATCATACTTTGAATGTTGCTACCAAAATGAAAATAATTCCATTGCCAGGAATCAAACCCGGGCCTTTAGGGTGAGAACCAAATACCCTAACAAACTAGACTACAACGGATTTTGAATTAAAATTTGCAATATTTTAGACAAATCATAGTTTGAATGTTGCTAATAACAATTATTGCATTATCAATGAAGTTAATAATAACCTACAAAATCGAAAAAACTTTCATTGCCGGGAATCAAACCAAGGTCTTTCAGATAAGAGCCAAATATCCTAACTAACTAGACTGCAACAAATTTTGAATTAAAATTTACATTATGTTAAACAAATCATAGTTTGAATGTTGCTACCAACAATTATTGCATTATCAATGAAGTTAATAACCTACAAAATCGAAAAAACTTCAATTCTCCGAGAATCAAACACGAGTCTATCGAGTGAGAGACGAATATCCTAACCAACTAGACTACAACGAATTTTGAATTGAAATTTACAATATGTTAAAGAAATCATAGTTTGAATGTTGTTACCAACAATTATTGCATTATCAATGAAGTTAATAACCTACAAAATTGAAAAAAATTCCGTTGCCGGGAATCGAACCCAGGTCTTTCGGGTGAGAGCCGAATATCCTAACCAACTAGACTACAACGGATTTTGAATTGAAATTTACAATATGTTAAAGAAGTCATAGTTTGAATGTTATTACCAACAATTATTGCATTATCAATGAAGTTAATAACCTACAAAAAAAATCGAAAAAATTTCCATTGCCGGGAATCGAACCCGGGTCTTTCGGGTGAGAGCCGAATATCCTAACCAACTAGACTACAACGGATTTTGAACCGAAAATTACAATATATTAAACAAATCATAGTTTGAATTTGAATGTTGCTACAAACAATTATTGCATTATTAATGAAGTTAACAACCTATAAAATAAAAAAGATTCCATTGCCGGGAATCGAACCCGGGTCTTTCGGGTGAGAGCCGAATATCCTAACCAACTAGACTACAACGGATTTTGAATTAAAATTTACAATATGTTAAAGAAATCATAGTTTGAATGTTGCTATCAACAATTATTGCATTATCAATGAAGTAAACAACCTACAAAATCAAAAAAACTTTCGTTGCTAGCAATCAACCTCAGGTCTTTCAAGAGGTGAGAGTCGAATATTCTAACCAACTAGACTACAACGGTTTTTGAATTGAAATTTACAATATGTTAAACAAATCATAGTTTGAATTTGAATGTTGCTACCAACAATTATTGCATTATAAATGAAGTTAATAGCCTAGAAAATCGATAAAAAAAAATTATTTTGCCGGGAATCAAACTCGGGCATTTCGGGTGAAAGATGAATATCCTAACCAACTAGACTACAAATCATAGTATGAATGTTGCTACCAACAATTATTCCATTATCAATGAAGTTAACAACCTACAAAATCAAAAAAACTTATGTTGCTAGCAATAAAACCGGGTCTTTCATGTGAAAGCCGAATATCCTAATCAACTAGACTACAACGGATTTTAAATTTACTATAGGTTAAACAAATCATAGTTTGAATTTGAATGTTGCTATCAACAATTATTACATTATCAATGAAGTTAACAACTATAAAATTAATAGAAAAAAATTTAGGTGGTTGGGAATCAAACCAGGATCTTTCGGGAGAGCCGAATATCTTAACCATCTAGACTATAACGGATTTTTAATTTTGAATTGAAATTTACAATTTAAAAAAAATCACAGTTTGAATGTTGTTACCATTTTTTTTTATTGTACTTTAACGACATTAATTGTTTTAAAAAAACTAATAAAGGGTCCATAGTCTGAATTTAAATGCCTGGTACAATTTTAATGAAAAAATTTATGAAAAAACTAAAGAAGTTATAAATCTTATATTTTGTACAAAAATTATATGACTGTAAAATTTATTAAAACATTTCATCTTAGACAAGGCTACAAAAAATTCAACTTAAGACGCTTTTAAGAATAAACCCAAAAACATTCATTTATGAAAAACTCTTTCAACTCAAACTATCTAATTGGTTATTAGTTACAGTTTTATTGAAATCAAATTAAGCATTTTTAATTAACTAAATAACTTCACGCTGTATATTTACTTCATGCTTTATATTTTCTTAAAAAATGACCTAACTTTTGAGAGATGTGAGGAAACAGAAGGAGGAGAAAATACGTCTGATTAGTTGAAAAAGTAAAATAATTTATCTATTTTGTTACATTTTTTTTCCAGACAAATGAGGTGATTATACGTCATTTTCTCTTTCATTCTCTCCTCCAATTTAATGGAGGAGACAATATATATTGAGTGTGAGAAAATACAATAATTGTTCACCGTCGATAAATAAACTAATAAAATGTATCAAAAAAAATTAAAACATAAAAGCTAAAAGATTAGATTGTGTAGGTGAGAAAAAAAATAACTCAATAAAACTCTAAAATATTTTAGTTTTATAAATGTTGTCTCCCGAATTCTTTCATTTTCCTTCATTCTATTCATTGAGTTATTTTGATTCAGTTCGATTGTCGAGAATTTGATTTGTCAACAACTCGCTTAAAGTCTCCAAAACATTTGTGGTTAGTGAGTAGTAGGTTTTGAATTTGTTGAAAGTTAAACTCATTCCAATTTACCGTAAAATTGAGTTATCTCTTAGTCCAAGCTATTTTGAAACCCTTGTTAATTTCTAAACAATTAAGAATGTCTATTTTTATAACAACTATGACATTTCGAGACTTTTAATAGACAATAGACTGTCTGAAAATATGATAACATCATTGAGACCTAGTTCGTTGTCCTGTGAGTATTAAAGTTTCCATTTTAGCCATTGTGAAATCAATACCTTCACAAGATTTTTCCATAATAATTTCTCCATTTGGTGAGCGCATCCACATGTGTAATTGGCAGGGAGAAAAAGAGGAAAATTTTGATTTGGATGAATTTGTTTTTGTATACTTCTTTTAACTCACTCTATTTTTGCGTTTTCTTTAATAATCTGGTGCGCAATGTTTTCAACAAACGAGAAGAGTATCTTTAGTTTCATGTGAGTTTTTACATTTGACAAGTAATAAAAGATTCATTTTTGATGCTATTGTTTCATTAAGGATTCTCATAGTTGGTCTGAGTCTTAACTAAATAACCATTATATTATACCAATGCCAAATTAAAGGGAATGACTCAACTTCAGTATATCATATTCCTCAACATCTATTTGTATTTGAGACTCAACTTCAGAAAAGAAAAAAAAAAAAACTACTTTCAAACAACCAAATACAATTGTGGAATAATAGGTACACTAAAAAGAACAAATTTTATGTCGAGACATATATACTATAAAGATGGAGCTCGAGTACTCGATCCAAGAGTTCCCGATAACACAAAACACACAACTTGTGTTACAATCAGATAGTACAGGTGTTACACCAACACTTTTGTTTGTTTCTGTATCTCAATAAACCAAAGTTTCGCACGTTAAGTGAAATACCTTTCACTTACCATTTCACATCCAATGTTAAAGACTCAGGAGGGACCATCAATGAGGGAAACTTAGTAAAGGAGATATTCGACAACAAATCACTCCACGCATATGTATCAACCTCGATGAACGGTCTAGATCTCTTCACAACCAACGGTTTTAACCTATCCTCGTCAATCCTGGCCACTACTTCATAACAAACACGTTCCATATTGGGCCTCGTTCGCCACTCTGCCATCGTGCTCTCTCGAGTACCATCACTGTCGTTTAATTTCGTATCCCTTTCTAGATCAATCTTAAACCGAACGACTGTCGAAGCCTTGATTTTCACTTTTAAGGAGCTTCTGGCATGTTTATCGGAAACTAAACTCCTCATTAGCTTATCGATTATTACAATTCTCGATTTCAGTGAATCGACAGGAAATCTCTGGTTTCTGTTTGTGTCTTTGGCGTAACATATCTCGGGTAACAGTTTGATTGTGTCTTTCGAAAGGAAAGTTTTGACGACGTGGGCGTTTTGATTTCTCGATGAGTAGGCAATTACAGAAGCTGGGCCAGATATATGTATAGGAAACAATGGTGTACATGATTCATGCTCAAATGGCGAAAAATGAGTTCTTACTTTCGAATTGAACCCTTGTTGAAGAGAATGAAACAGAGTTACCTCTTGAGCATTTCTCACTTCCACCATTATACCTTCACCAACTAGGATTCTCTTCAAACCAGTATGAGTAACATTCAGCTGAAAATTTACAGTTTTAATACTTTTAGATGATGATCAATCACATCTATGATATTTATCAATAATAAAAAGGAAGTTTTTACCGGCAATTGAAGCAACAGTTCATCAGATCCATTCATCAATAACTCCAATGGTCCACGAATAAGAAATTTATCAAGAACAGGATTCGATCCAATTTCACGAACAGATGGCTCAAATTCGCCTCCATTCTTCAGTTTCTTCCATAACGATACTTCGTCTCGAAGCCTAAAACTAACTTCGCTCTTTCCAACACGAAGACGTATATCGTACCTACGAGAATCGCCAAATTTAGCGTTTGCTGAATCCAACTTCGTTACTTTTACTCCACTAGTCTCGTTCCAATTCTGCCGTATCGAAATTGCTTTCAAAACATCCTGATTAAAGAGATAGGGTTGAGAATTGAGGATTGAGATCCGATTAAACAAACAGTAAAACCTAAAACCGAATACATGAAGATGATGCATGCATACATACCTCGAGGAAAGTTGATGGTTGAGGACGAAAATCGTCGGCGATTCTAGGAAAGAGAAAGAGAGAGATATTGAACCTTGCGTAGGAATCGGTTGCGGGAGTTAGCGTTGCTAGGGTTTGGATTGAGAGATAAAATATGAAGAAGGAGAAAGTAGATCGTTTAATCATATTATTATATACAGGAATAAACCGCCGGAGACGGCGACGGCGACAACGACGGCGATTGGTGATTGAGATCGGAAAGGGGATCGAACCGACACTGCTCCGAAGGCTTTGAACGAAGATCTTCTTCTATGTCGTCTCCTCTCTGGTTTAACAATAATAAAATATGTTTACCAAAAATAAATAAAAATAATAATAATTAATAAAATATAACTAGTGAAAATAATTTATTTTTTTTTTTTAGATTTATATATTCTAATTTTTAAGATATTTTGGGTGACTAAAATATTTAAGATTTTTTTTAAAAGAAATTCGAGAATAAAGATAGATTTTATATTTATATTTTTACAAAACTTCAAAATGGTTTAATAATTTGGAAATATTTTATTTTAAATTTAATGTTTTTTTTGAGATTTTTCATTTCAAACTATCTCTCAGAATGTTTTAAAAGATTTATAGTGTGTGTGGGAATATTTGGAAAAAAAAATTAGAATTTAGTGTTATTTTGTTATTACAAATGTCATCAATTACTTAACGAAATGAAAATAATACTTTAAATAAGATGAGGACGAGTTCGTTTGTTTAAGAAAAGGCTCGAATGATTAAAACTGTGATAGTTATAGTCGCATATATTACCGTTCAAAGTTCGAACCTCCATGAGTAAAAACGATTAATATAAAAATTGGGCCTAAATTAAACTAATATTCTTGTTATACATTCTCCTAAACCTTCATTCAAATTATACCTAATTTTATTTTTTAAATATAAAAAGTAATTAAGTTTATAAAGAATTAATTCTCATTAAATCAACTAAAGAGTTATATAAAATTTATTAATTTGTAAATAATATCTAAAAACTCAAATCTAGACTATACATAATATAGATTGGTAAAAAATAGATTATAATGGAACTCATTCACTAATCATGCAATTTTTTTCAGGGGTAACTCTAAAGACTAACTTATTTAAATTCTATAACAACAAGTGATGAAGGCGAGCAAACAATCATTTGAATTCAATAACTCTAGACGATACATAATATAGATTTGTAAAAAAGTTATGTCAAATGACAATTGATAAAAGAACCTCTAGATAAAAGATAAATTCTAAAAACTTCTTATAAGAAAAATAAAAAAGAACTCTAAATTCGACAACATCTCATTTGCTGCAAATAAGAAAATGAATACGAACTCAAGAATTTGTCACAAACATTGGAGGGTATGAACATTAGACGACTCACCAATAATTAAGAGTATTACTTAGAATATAAAAATTCGAGATAACAAATTCGATTCAGCTAAATAGATTATCGTACCGAACAAAATACCATATCAACTCAAATTTGAGTGATATAAAAAGAAACAAAGTACTCTCGACTAAAAATAGCCACCCTAGGGGACATAAGCACAATGACTTTGAAATTTATTGAGGGAAAATATAACTTTAGATTGCATAAATTAATGTAAAAAAGTGATTTATCTAGCTTAAAAATGATCAAAATAATATAATTTATAATATTTAAAAATATATAAAATTATAGATTTTTTAGTTTGTGTTATGACTCCATTTAAAATTCATTAATAAAATAATATATTTGAGATTTGTAATAAAATTGCAAGATTTTCTAATGTTAATCTATATATACATTTAAATTAGATATAATTTCACATATTTAAACAATATCTTGAAATTTTAATTTTTTTTAAAAAAAGTATCACATCAATTTTTATAATTATTAAATTACTTAGTTCAACTAAAGTATTGTTAAAGTAATAGTATTATTGAGTTATTCTAATATTAGCTTCATAATTAATTAATTTGAAGGTTCATGTGTAAAAATAACTTTGAAGCATCGTTTTATTTGGAAATAGTTAGATTCTGAGTTAGATTTGAATAAAAAAATATAATATATCTAATTCAAAATAATAATTTATATAATATAATTTATTTTAAATAGTTATATATTAACATAATTAATAACTTTTTCCATTTAACCTCGACAAATTCGAGTTACAATTATTTCAAATAAAGATAACTTTTTTCCTTAGTTATTATTATTTTATGAACCCTTATATTGTTTCAATTAAATTTTATCTTAGTTATGTTTGTATTTTATAAAATTGTGTGATTCTATCCATAAATATAATTATTTAAGTCATTTTATTATATTAAGTATGATATATATATATATATCCGTAACATTTAATCAATTATGAATAACTTAACGACTTTAATAAATTTCTTAGATTTTAATCGACAAATAAATAAAAGGATAAATAAGAAACGATATTTTGATCATAATTAGTGGTTCACGTCCTCCATCAATAGAATTGATTTCTTAATAATACATAGATATAAATCAACATTAAAAAGATAATTTGAATCGAAATAAATTGCATATCTATATATATATATAATGACGCTTAATTTAAAATGTTGGAGGTGTGAATCACGCTCTCTCCAAAATGATTCACATCGTTATCATAGTATTTTCTCTTTCTTATATATATATATATTTTTCTCTATTCATTTAATTGTTTTTCTATCCCTTACCATATATATATTCACACTAATAATATATAAAATATATATTTTTTCATCAATTCTATTAACCAAGTTTCATAATTAATTATTCTATGTAGGTTACTCTTTTATATATATATATATATATTAATATTTTTTTATTAATTATTTTAAAAATAAACCTAATGAATTCTCTTCTAAAATATTACATATATTAATCATGCTCTCTCCAAAATGATTCACATCATCATCATAGGTATTTTTTCTTTCTTAGATATATTTATTTGTTATAGAGAGTTGTTAATTATACATATTCTGAAAGGTATTTATTTGTTATTGATGCAATGAATATTTTTTTCTTGAGTTTTTGTTGACGAGAACGAGACTTTCAGTTATTTCAAAGAAGATCCATATTTGTGTAATGTGGTATGAACTCTTGAGCTCAAGTCTAAACTTCTTATCATATATTTTTATTAGTTCTTGAAATATAATTTTTCTTCTCTATTATGTTTCGTCTCTCCTTAAGTCTTACTTTATATATAATAATTCCCGATTTGTTTGGTTGGTTTCAAGTACTTTTAGTCATCACTTTAATAGGTTGATTTTTAATATTTCAATTGATGTTTAGATGGAGACGATGGGTTCATTGAATTCAAGGCGATAATGGTGCTATCATGGTTATGCAAAGTTGTTTTGGTGATAATCGTGTTATCATGCCTGGAGGTGTGAGCATTGGTAAGTTAGAAATTTAGATCATTTTATCATAATCTGATAAAATTTGTTTGTAAAAAGATTTTTTAATTTTTCTATTATATTAATTCTTGATTTTATTTAATTTATTTCAGGTACTTTCAGCCATTGTAGATCATTATACTTCTGGATACAAGCTATTGTACTTCTGAATGTTTGTTTACTTAAAATACTTTAATTTTGAAATAATTGTGTTTATAGCTCTAGATTTGTATCTTCATATGTATACACTAACTTGGAATAATTGAAAATCAAGTATTTTGTTTAATACTCTTAATTTTAATGAAATAATAATGTGTTTTATATATGAATTTAATTTTATTGTGCAACTTCTATTTTTATGGTATATTTTAATTTTTGATACTCCTATTTTTATAAAAATAAATGTTAGTAAAAATAAACTCAATAAATATAACCTACCATCTATATATATATTAATATTTTTTATTAAATATTTCATCTAAATAATTTGATTATTTATAAATAAATTCAAATAAAATAAACTCTTCTCATCTAAAAAGTCATATATAATTATTGAGATTTATATTAAATATTAATATTAATTATGAAAATTATTTAGGAGATTTAAATTGTAAAAAATATACTCACATTGAATATGTTCACTAACGATAATAAATATTATTATAACCTCTCATCCATAAAATAAATCATTCAGTTTCATTCTAATTTATAACTAATTAATGGAAATAAAATTAACGGATATTAAATATTATTACAACCTTAAATTCATATATATTAATAATTTATTCAAATAATTAACATCAAATAAAACAAATTAATACAACAAAAAAATGAGTTTTATTTTATAAAATTTTAGACAAATTGTTAGGTGGTATAAGTAAATTCATAAACAATGAATACTTTATTTTTATTATTATTATTATTAACTTTATTATTATTATTTTTTGACATATTTTAACTTTAATGTTATATTACTGGTTTTCATTATCTACATTATTTTGGTATTTATATATGTAATTGTCTTTACATTTGATAATAAACTTATTTATTTTTATTGTTACTATTCTATATTTTGGTGATTTGAAATTGAAATAATAAGATATTTATTGAGAATGTTACCAAACTCTTAGCCTTTTGATATTATACTTTTATTCTCTATTACTTTTTCATCTATTCTATTTAAAATGAAATTATCTGCAAGAACATCAAAAGAGAAATTTCGAACAACAATTTTATTGTTTGAATGTGTAGATCCACTAAATCCTTATCGGATGATGATTTCAATCGTATTTATTGATCTCCACTATGAATATGAGTTTTGTTTGATATTTATAGTCTCAAATTTGTAGGACTTTTAAATGATATTTATAGTCATAAATTTTGAGAAATTAGAACTTATGATTCCTTGTGTTGTGTTCAATTACGATCCTTACAACCTTAAAAAAATGTAGTAAAAAATGTTATCCAATTATTGATATTCATTCTACTTATTATTTTATCGTATATTTTTTCTTATGTTTACAATTTAGACTAACTATTATAATATCTATTTATATTAGAATCTCAAAAAATAACACAAAGGTATACATTTGAATGGTGGATTTAAGTAGCAACTACAAACATTTAGTGATTGTTCGCCGAACCAAGATTTATTAAGACGAAAAAAACAGAAAATTTAATTTTTCTTTTATAATTTTTAATTTTTTTTATGTTTTTTTAGTTAATATACGTGTTAACTTACATTCTTACATTCGTGCGCTGACTTTTTGCTAGTTTACTATAAAAATTCTTATGTAGAGTAATTTTGTTTTAGACACTTTATTGATAATATTTAGAGTAAAAGAAAAAAAGTTATTTTATATTCAATTTGTAGTAGACGAATCTTGAAAAATGCTCAAATAATATAATTTTAGTTTACTTGCATAATATAAAATAATGTTTTTTTGTTTTATTAATTTTTTTTTTGTTTTGACTTATTTTAAATGCTGATTTATTTTAACTATCTTATATGTAATGATAATACATTATAAAAAAATAATTGTAGGAAACTTTATATATTTAAGAAATTGAAAAGAACATGGACAACAAAAGTAATAAGAAATGGCTATATATATATTGGGCCTTATAACTTTATAAGCTAATGAAATACATATCAAAATAAATCAATTATAACTAATGTCTGCTCCTTTGAAGGATTATGAATCCACTATATCTTACATGTCTTTATCAAATGAGAGAGGGATCTTTACAAAATTCTCTAATCATGAAATTGGTCATGTACTAATAATTACTTAAAAACCTAATAAACGGGAAAAGAAAAAGGGAATTGTTTATAATCTGCATCTTTAATTTAGTAAGCTGGGAATTGTGGTGGAGGTGGTGATGCATATTTATATCCCAAGACTGGTGGAATATAGACATCATCAGCTGGTGTAGGTGGTGTAGGTGTTGGTGAATGTGGAGTCGGTGTTGGTTGGTCATGAGAAGGTTTTGGGGAAGGATTGGTTGGTGGTGGATGTGATTGAGTTGGTGGTTGAACATGTGGAGGTGGAGAGCGTTCTCTATGTTTTGGGCCAGCAATGGGAGGTGTATCAGTCTTAGGTGTTTGTTCTTCTTTAGGAGGAGTTGGGGCCTTTGGAGGGGGTTGTCCTTCTTTTGGAGGAGTTGGAGCCTTTGGTGGGGGTTGTCCTTCTTTCGGAGGAGTTGGAGCCTTTGGTGGGGGTTGTCCTTCTTTCGGAGGAGTTGGAGCCTTTGGCGGGGGTTGTTCTTCTTTAGGAGGAGTTGGAGACTTTGGCGGAGGTGGTCCTTCTTTACGTGGAGTTGGAGACTTTGGCGGGGGTTGTCCTTCTTTAGGAGGAGTTGGGGCCTTTGGCGGGGGTTGTCCTTCTTTGGGAGGGGTTGGAGCCTTTGGTGGGGGTTGTCCTTCTTTGGAAGGGGTTGGAGCCTTTGGTGGGGGTTGTCCTTCTTTCGGAGGAGTTGGAGCCTTTGGAGGGGGTTGTCCTTCTTTCGGAGGAGTTGGAGTCTTTGGCGGGGGTTGTCCTTCTTTCGGAGGAGTTGGAGCCTTTGGCGGGGGTTGTTCTTCTTTAGGAGGAGTTGGAGCCTTTGGCGGGGGTTGTCCTTCTTTCGGAGGAGTTGGAACCTTTGGGGGGGGTTGTCCTTCTTTCGGAGGAGTTGGAGACTTTGGCGGGGGTTGTTCTTCTTTAGGAGGAGTTGGAGATTTTGGCGGAGGTTGTCCTTCTTTAGGTGGAGTTGGAGACTTTGGCGGGGGTTGTCCTGCTTTAGGAGGAGTTGGAGCCTTTGGTGGGGGTTGTCCTTCTTTAGGAGGAGTTGGAGTCTTTGGAGGGGGTTGTCCTTCTTTAGGAGGAGTTGGTGTCTTTGGAGGGGGTTGTTCTTCTTTAGGAGGAGGTTGTTCTTCTTTATGAGGTGTTGGAGCCTTTGGCGTGGGTTGTTCTTCTTTTGGAGGAGTTGGAGCCTTTGGCGGAGGTTGTTCTTCTTTAGGAGGAGTTGGAGCCTTTGGTGGTGGTTGTTTTTCTTTAGGAGGAGTTGGAGCCTTAGGTGGTGGCTGTTCTTCTTTCGGAGGAGTTGGAACCTTTGGCGGTGGTTGTCCTTCTTTCGGAGGAGTTGGAGCCTTTGGCGGTGGTTGTTTTTCTTTAGGAGGAGTTGGAGCTTTTGGCGGTGGTTGTTCTTCTTTAGGAGGAGTTGGAGACTTTGGCGGGGGTTGTTTTTCTTTAGGAGGAGTTGGAGATTTTGGCGGAGGTTGTTGTTCTTTAGGAGGAGTTGGAGCCTTAGGCGGTGGTTGTTCTTCTTTAGGAGGAGTTGGAGCCTTTGGTGGTGGTTGTTCTTCTTTAGGAGGTGTTGGAGCCTTTGGCGGGGGTTGTTCTTCTTTAGGAGGAGTTGGAGCCTTTGGCGGAGGTTGTTCTTCTTTAGGAGGAGTTGGAGCCTTTGGCGGTGGTTGTTTTTCTTTAGGAGGAGTTGGAGCCTTTGGCGGTGGTTGTTCTTCTTTCGGAGGAGTTGGAACCTTTGGCGGTGGTTGTTGTTCTTTAGGAGGAGTTGGAGCCTTTGGCGGTGGTTGTTCTTCTTTAGGAGGAGTTGGAGCTTTTGGTGGTGGTTGTTCTTCTTTAGGAGGAGTTGGAGCCTTTGGCGGAGGTTGTTTTTCTTTAGGCGGAGTTGGAGCCTTTGGCGGTGGTTGTTCTTCTTTAGGCGGAGTTGGAGCCTTTGGCGGTGGTTGTTCTTCTTTAGGAGGAGTTGGAGCCTTTGGCGGTGGTTGTTCTTCTTTAGGAGGAGTTGGAGCCTTAGGCGGTGGTTGTTCTTCTTTAGGAGGAGTTGGAGCCTTTGGCGGGGGTTGTTTTTCTTTAGGAGGAGTTGGAGCCTTTGGCGGGGGTTGTTCTTCCTTAGGAGGAGTTGGAGCCTTTGGCGGGGGTTGTTCTTCCTTAGGAGGAGTTGGAGCCTTTGGTGGAGGTTGTTCTTCTTTAGGAGGAGTTGGAGCCTTTGGCGGGGGTTGTTCTTCCTTAGGAGGAGTTGGAGCCTTTGGTGGTGGTTGTTTTTCTTTAGGAGGTGTTGGAGCCTTTGGTGGTGGTTGTTCTTCTTTATGAGGAGTTGGAGCCTTTGGTGGTGGTTGTTCTTCTTTAGGAGGAGTTGGAGCTTTTGGTGGTGGTTGTTCTTCTTTAGGAGGAGTTGGAGCCTTTGGCGGTGGTTGTTCTTCTTTAGGAGGAGTTGGAGCCTTTGGTGGTGGTTGTTCTTCTTTAGGAGGAGTTGGTGCCTTTGGCGGTGGTTGTTCTTCTTTAGGAGGAGTTGGAGCCTTTGGCGGTGGTTGTTCTTCTTTAGGAGGAGTTGGAGCCTTTGGCGGTGGTTGTTCTTCTTTAGGAGGAGTTGGAGCCTTTGGCGGTGGTTGTTCTTCTTTAGGAGGAGTTGGAGCCTTTGGCGGTGGTTGTTCTTCTTTAGGAGGAGTTGGAGCTTTTGGTGGTGGTTGTTCTTCTTTAGGAGGAGTTGGAGATTGTGGCGGAGGTTGTTCTTCTTTAGGAGGAGTTGGAGATTGTGGCGGAGGTTGTTCTTCTTGTTGAGGTGGAGATTGAGCTGGTGTTGTCGGAGTAGGTGGTGGGGTTTGTGTAGGGGTGGCTGGTGACGAGGGTTGGTTTGGTGTGGGCGTGGAAGGACGAGTACGAGAACTTGAGCTGCCCCCGTTAGCATTGCCATGTCCACCGCCACAATTGCCACAATTAACGGGCTTGCCCACAACCAACTTACAAGTGTCTTGAGATTTTTGTTCAGATCGGTCTGGTAAACAATTATTTGTATCAACAATCTCAACATCTTTTCTAGATCCATCTCCACATGACTTGGCTTCTTCATTGAAGTAATTATAAGAGAATGTGAGATTGCTTAACTTTGGTAGATTGCAAATGTAGTCGGCAATAGATCCTGTCAACCTGTTATCCGACAATATCATTTGTTCAATTGTGATCAATTGTTTGAGTGTCTCAGGCAACGTCCCTTCTATTTCATTCGATCCAATATCGAAAACCGTTACATTTACTAACGACCCGACACCCGTCGGTATACAACTTGTGAGGTTATTGTTTGTAAATAAAATTTCATTCAGTGTTTTTCCCATCTTCTCAATGCTTCCGGGAATACAACCAGTGAATTCGTTATCCGCAAAGACAATAACCGAGGCCGGTGAATTACCCATATTCTCGGGGATATTCTCCGTGAATCTATTGTGATTCAAGAAAATTGCATCTAGATCTTTATCGAACAAACCCGATGGTAACCTACCTTCGAAGTTATTGTACCTAAGATCCAAAAACTTGAGTTTGGGCATTTCGAGGACCACAGTCGGGAAAGGGCCAACAAATAGATTGTTGCTAACGTCAAACTCATACATAATTATGAGCCTCCTAAAGCTCCTAGGAATAATCCCACAAAATCGATTCGTGTTTATATGGAAAAGAGCAAGATCGGTCAAGAGCCCCAATTCAACGGACAAGTACCCCGCAATGTCAGCTCCATTGAGGTCAATACCCGCGACAACATTGATACTAGGATCATCTAGAGCTGCGGTGCAAAACACGCCATTGTAATTGCACACATCCGGTCCTTCCCAATTCTTTGTAAAATTTGTCGGGTCGGAATAGAATGTATGCTTCCAAGATTGGAGGCCAATGTAGGCCCTTCTTAGTCTCGGATTTGGGAATGTTATGTTGAGTTTGACCTTACTTTCGTAATCATCGGGGAAGTCACCGGTTTCTTGTAGCGATAAAAGTTGACGACGTGTGATCAAATTGGCTTGCATGTTAGACAAAGCCGAGGCAGAAGATACAAAGAAGAGCATAACGAGTAAGGAGAGAACAAGGCCGCTCGATGCGACGCTTCGAGGAAGTGCCCCATAACGGCAACTCATTGATGAATGATCTTTGTTCGAGATGAGGTTACAATATTGTGTAGAATGAATGAGGAGTGGGCTATGTTATAAAGGAGAGGAAGTAGATAGTTTGAGAGGTATTGCAAAAGTCTCCGCCTAGAATTGGGGATGTCTAAACTTGGCAATCTTTTTTCTAATAAATGTGTTGTTTTCATTTGTTAGTATTTTTTTTGGACTCAACGGTCACAAGCCAAACAAATTTCACCTTTTTCTCAACGGTGTCTATTTATTTTATCTATTTTAAATTTTCAATTATTCCTATATATAAAATGGGATTCCAATCATTTATTATTTAAAAAAAAATCAAATATTTTAAAGATCTAACATTGTTAGGTTTGAATTATATGAATAATTACTAATCGATTATATTAATTTAAATATATTTTTTTATTAAAATTTTATAATTCAACTTCAAGCCTATAAGTATTCCTAAATAATTCAAAATATATTATTAATTAATTGCAACCAAAATGAGAACTGGACATAGGTTTTGGAAAAAACTTAGCTCTGACCTTCTTCATTGAAGTTATTTATATAATTCATTAAATAAGTTTATTTGAATTGAAGAAATAAATAATATTTTAATAATTAATATAAATGTGAGCAAGGCCTTACAATTGGACAGACAAGTAGCTCCTCATCATAATAATTTACATCATGTTTTGAATTTGTAGTCAATAATAAGATTAATTTATCATCCAAATCAAAATTTAGTTACAATTTTTTTTTCAATTTGCCAAAAGAAAATGTAATTACTTGTGACTAATACAATATATAATGATAAAGAATTCTTATATTCAATTTTCATGAAAAGGATTGAGTTGAAATGAGGTTATTAATTCAAGCTTATTTGGATGTGGTATGAAGGATCATCTCTAAATCAAGCAAGTCGGGCATCCCATCTTCTAATACAGTTCATTTAATAAAACAAATAAATTTTTAAGGTTAAATTTACTAATTTTTTAATATAAAAGTATTATGCCTTCCAATCTTATTAAAAAAAAATTTCACTAACATGAATGTAGGTATAAATGAAGTTACTTTATTTTGTATTATAAATATTTTAATTTATATTTATAATTTTAATATAAATAAATAAAAACAGTCATATAATATTATATTAAAACAGTTGATTATATATTTATTATAAAAATATTTTGTTAAATTTAAGTTATATATAAATTCAAATAATTTATAACACTCCAATTTTTTTTAAAATAGGTTAACTCGCACTGATTTATAAATTATTATCAGAATTTCCGTTTGTTTACACAGTCAATTATATAAACAAAATAACAACATTATATCTTTTAAATATTATTTTTTTAACTAGTATTTTACACTAAACTATCTCATTATATTATTAACATCTCATTATTTCAGTTCACAGTCTCATTCACATATTTGATATCCATTATATTTTGTTACTCTCAACGGAGTCCTCACAACTAATCTTGTAATCTCATTCTGATTATTTTATATTAAACTATCTCATCATATAAGTAACATTTACTCACTTCGATTAAGCGAACAAACTCATTCATATATATTTAACTACCATTATTTCTTGTTCTCCAAATAAACTTTTAGTACTTAATTTCCTAACCCTACTCCGAATATTTTGTACTCAATCATCTCATCATTATCGACTTCTTACCATTATTTTGGCTAACTAATCATCTCACATTCACTATTTAACAACCACATATTTCATTATTTCCTCAATCGAACTCTCATTATTATTCTCGTGATCATATTTCGAACATCTTGTACAATCTCATCATTATAGGCTTTTTATCGTCAATTCGGCCAATTAACAATCTCATTCACATATTAACCATCACATATCCCTAATTAACATTTTTGTACTAATTTTATGACCTCAATTAGAGCATTTTGTACCACAACCATCTCATCGTTAATAACATTTAAACATCACTTCAGTCAACTATGTTGAAATTAATGTTTCTTTTAATTAATAGTAGTATTGATAAAGGGCATATAAAAGGTTGTGCTACTTAATCATAGGGTATGTGAAGATTTTATCTTGTTTATATAATTACCTAAGGATGGTATGGATGAGATATCACAAATAAAATAAAACATTTATTTTGTATCTTCTCTTCCCTATTTTTCTCTTTAAACCCAACATATATGATATCAAAGCTTTGAGATTGATTCGTGGCGATGTTAGAAGATGCTTTGCCGATTTGAGGAGCCCAACTCGTTTTCGACGGAGAAGATTATGATTATTGGAGTGTTATGATGAAGACACTCTTTCTATCACAAGATTTGTGGGATTTAGTGGAGAACGGATACACTAAAGAACCGAATGTCGTAGGATCATCAGATCGGTCCTCCGATAAAAAGTTAAAGGAGAACAAAAAGAAGGATGCGAAGGCCTTGTTTATTATTCAACAAAGTGTCTCTCGTAAGCTTTTTCCGAGAATAATTGAAATTAATACATCTAAAGAAGCATGGGATATATTGCAAAAGAAGTTTGAAAGGACTGACAAAATGAAGATAGTGAAGCTCCTGATTGTCAAACGAGAGTTTCAAAATTTGAGGATGAATGAGAAAGATACTCTACAAGAGTACTTCTCAAGGGTGATCGACGTTGTAAACCAAATCAAGTGTTTTGGCGACGACATGACCGACAAAAAAGATTTGCAAGAAGATTTTGATAAGTCTTTCTCTGAAGTATGACAATATGGTGGTCATCACTGAATAAATGAAAGACCTCTCGTCACTTAGTATTCACAATTTGATAGGTCCTCTTGAAATACATGAACAATAGATGAAACGTCAGATTAAAGCTTCCCTCGATAGTGTCTTTCAATCAAAAGTGAGTGTAAAAGAAGACTCTACTGAAAGCTCAAGTAAATGTCAATATTCTCGTGATGATTGAAGTTATGAAAGAGGTTGAGGATGTGGTCGAGGGGGAGGAAGAAACTTCCATGATAACAAATTTTGCCATCATTGTAAAAAAATCGAGTCACGTTAAAGAAAATTTTTATCACGAAGGTAAACCTCAATGTTTTAATTGTAAGAGGTTTGGTCATATGAAAAAAGATTGTCAAGAGTAAGCCAATTACACCGAGGAGAAAAAGAATTGTGAAATTGATGGAAACATATTTTTTCCATGTCAAGAACCTATCGGCAAAAATAATAACAAGTCGTATGTTGATAGTGGGTGCAACAATCATATGACCGGAGACAGGTTGATTTTTTGCAAACTTAACAAGAGAGACACAACTCGAATCACAATGGGTAATGGTGCTTTGGTAAAATCAAATGGAAGAGGTACAATTAGAGTAGATTCAAAGAAAGGTAAATTGTTAATCCATGATTTGTTGTTTGTTTCGAATTTAGCTCAAAATTTACTAAGTGTTGGGCAACTCATGTAAAATAGTCATACACTTTACTTCATTGATGATTATTGTAAAATTTTTGACAAGAAAAGTAATAGAGAGTTGATAGCGGTTGTCAAGATGGAGAGGAATCGAAATTTTCCACTTAATCTTAAACCCGCAAGTTGTGTATCGATGAAGGTTAATGTTGAAGATATGTCATGGTTGTGGCATAAACAACTTGGGCATGTGAACTTTGAGAGCTTGAAATTGCTGAGCAGAAGAAATATGGTGTATGGGTTGCCAAATATTGAAGACAATCATGATGTTTGTGAGGCATGTGCTCTTGTAAAAATCCATTGAGAGACGTTTCCGAAAGAGAAAGCTTCGAGAGAAAAAGCATTGTTGGAGCTCGTTCACAACGAAATTTGTGGTCCGATGTCCACAAAATCTCCCAGAGGTAACCAATACTTTATCACTTTTATCGACGATTTTTCAAGAATGTGTTGGGTCTATTTTTTAGGCAAAAAGAGATTGTTGTTGTAAGTATACAAATTTGACATACCCCAATTTATAATAATATTATTAATTTAAAATAATATTTTTAATTCAAAATAATCAAAAAGAGAGATTAAGACTAAATTAGGATTAACTATTGTGATAATTAAACCCTAATTAGAAGAAAAAAATTGGGTAAAATATTTTATTTATTTTACCCAAATTAAACTAAAATAAGGGGTTGAAATAATTTTAAACATAAATTTTGTATAATTTATGGCTTAAAATAATTAAATAAATACCCAAAAATACTCAAAAATAAAATAAATAAACATAATTTTTATTATATTGTCAAAAATATTTGTGTATTAATTTGGTGAATAAAAATGAAAAAAATGGTAAAAATTCAATTTTAAATAACCCTTTTATTAAAAATAAAAACTGATAATCTAGTTTGGTATAAAATAAGGGAATTAGCTGCAGCAGATATTTCATCCATCGGATCAGCGCTAGATTTTGATCCAACGCCTAGAAACACGCCGCATAGCCGGTTGTAACCAAAGTAGTGCGCGTTCGGGTCCACACGGGATCAGCTATCGGGACGTTAACCCCGTTTGTAACATCCCAAAAATCAGCTTTTCATGACCGAGAATCATCGGTCCTAGCTGAGACTTAGGACCGAGGATACTAGAACCCAGGACCCGAGTGGTCCGACCGATGATCCTGCAGATTATGAATTATCAGGCCAGCCATCTTTCTAAATTATCTTTTAAAACTCACACAATGCTATTTATTCATGTATTTTATATAAACGATGCATAATGTTTTCAAAGCATGTTTTCATTTCATGTCCATGATTTCTATAGAATGACGTTTTATAGAAGGGATATGGAATCAAAGTGATAATGATGAAGGAATTGATGGTATGGGAGGAGGGCTACCAAAATGAGCTCTGGTAGTCTAATTCCAAAATATTGGCAGTATAATATGGGACTGACTTCTAAAGATGAGCTCTCAGAATATCTACCCACACAAACATGTGTCCAAACAGGTTGTGGACTTTAGAGATAGACTCCGAAAAGTTCCCTTCCAAATATGTGCTCAAACTGGATTCCTAACTTTCAGGATCAGCTCTGAAAGTAAAGGGCCAAACATGTGCTCAAGATGTAACTATATATTCGGTAATGATGATATACCCTTAAAAACCCTCATGTATGCAATGTAGTATAACTGTCTTTTAATGTATTCTTTTAAATGTTTGATGGGTCTATCGACTCACTATGCTTGTGTGATGTAGGAACTCAACCATGGTTTTTAATGACAGGTGAAGGGAGATTTGGAGTAGAGAGCATGGTACAGGAGATGCATGTGTAAAGAGGGACCGAGACCGTATGACCGACTTTTACATCACCATTTCAATAGTCATGATAAAAAGGCATCCTAGCACTTCTGCATTTATGACCGAAATTACGTTGAATTAGGTACAGAAAAATAGGATTTTAGGGCCTTACACCGTTAGCCCAGACACTTTAGTGACCGACGGAAGGCCAACGGAACGCAACGACGCATTTTATTTAAACAAAACGACGTCGTTTTGTTCATCTTTTTCGTGAGGCCAGAGGAACTTACCATAAAACTAGGATTATAAGTCAAAATCCACCATTGAACTAGTCTACCAAGTAAAAAACAAAAACGAAGAAGAACTTCAAAAGAAAATCCGAAGATGAATTCAACTATGAAACCGACCTAGCTCGGATTTAAATAGTCACAACCTATTTAAAGAATTTTGGAGAACTTCGACTACTATCTTTTTGAAGAAATCGTTACAGCGATCTAGACTTCGATCTAGGGCTTAGGAAAGCTTCCTTCAGATCTAGGCATGGCAAATTTCCGGGGTTCGGAGGACCCGACCCGGACCCAAACTGAACCGAACCCGATTTTGCTCCCAAAAAAATGGGTATTTAAATTACTCGAAATATCGGTTCGGAACCGATGGGTACCCGGACCCGAACTAGACCAAGTTTTTTTGAAACAATTTTTATTTTATTTATTTAATTAATTTTAAAAAGTTAATATATTTTTAGTTTATTTTTATATTTAAAATTGATCAAAATTTTAATATTTTTAAAATATTAGATGATACATTAAAAAAAAATTAACGTGTTTTAAGCTTTAAAAAATTATTTAATAAAAACAATTATAAATATTATATTAAATAAAATAAACAATCTATTAAAAAAAACTTTCATTTTCTCTAACCTAACATTCATTTCTTCCTCATCTCTTACTTTCTCTTATTTTTATTCATTTTCTTCCTTATCTCTTATTTTCTCTCTTATTTTCAGTTTTTCTACCAGAATTGTATTCATCCTAAATATAACTTAGGTAAGAATGAAATTATGTAAACGAAAGGCAGCGGAAATGCAAAAGAGAAAGAGAATTTGATGCTAGGTCGGAAATGACGTCAACAGGAACGGAAGATGGATAACCAGAAAAAAAATTAATTATTGAAATTTCTTTCGGGTACCCGAAATCGAACCGGATCCAAACCGGAACTGATCAGTTCCAACTAGAGCTGGGCATCGTGCATAAACGTTCGTATCTGACTCGGGCAAACCGTGTTAGACTCTTAATCGTGTCGTGTTTCAATCTTATCTGTGTCATATCGTGTCTTAATCCACTCAAAATATTATGATTCACAGACTCTTTTGTGTCGTGTTATTCGTGTTTACGAGTTTATTCGTGTCGTGCTACTCGTGTTTAAATTCGTGTTTCGTGTTATTCCGACTAGATTTTGTCGTCGTGTCAACACAATGTGTCTTGACACACTCATTTAATTATTTATTTATATATATTAAATTATATTGTTAGTAAAAATGATAAAATAAGATTATTAATTTATTTTAATTTAGAAAATTTAAATTAATTTAATAAGTTAAATATATTAAATTTATTTAAAAAGTTATTAATATGTAAAATGTGTAAATATAAATTTTAACATATTCTTTCATAAATAATAATTTAAATATCAATTATTTAAAATGTGTTTTAAACATAAAATAATTATTCTAATAAAATTAATTAAATTTGTTGTTATAAAGTTATTAATTTATTTAATATATATATTAAGTTAGTTAAATATGATAAATATGAAATTTTATAATTTTTAAATATTATATAAGAATTTATACCTAATTATTTAATTGGGTATATGATATTTATTATTATTATAAATAATTAAAAGTAGTGGAGATTTTTTATGATAAAATAAAGTTTATTTTTTAAAATGTTTTATTAATTTTTAAAATTTTAGAGTGATTTAAGATTTTTTTTAAATATTTAGTGATATACAAATATTAATAAATTATTATTGCAAGTAGTGGACACTTTTTTAGGAAAAAAATATTATAATTAATATATTATTAATTTTGTATTTAATATAATTAAAAGTAGTTTGAAATTTTTTAGGTTAAAATAAATTTCTACAACTATTCACTATTGCATTTATTTTTGAATTAATATTAATTTTATAAATTATAATTTTATTTAATTAATAATATTATTTTAATCTTTTTATTTTATAATTTTTTGGTTAGTTAAAGTTTTTTATTAACTTATAAAATTTTGGAGTGATTTAAGATTTTTAAAATAATTAATGATAAACAATTAAATATGTGATCAGTTAGTTAGTTAGTAGGAGACTTGGAAGAGACGTGATAATTTGATAATATTAATGTGAAGGTTGGTAGTTTGAGTAAGAAAATGGAAAAAAAAGTAAGAAAGGTGGGTACGTAGCAATTAATCCAATTATAAATATATATTATTATATCATTAAAATTAAAATTATTATCATATATTTAATATTTAATAATATATTTAATATTTAATGTATTAACACTAATTAAAATTATAAATAATTAAATAATTAATAAGTAATTAATAAAAGTAATATTGAAAAGAATTATTAATAGACTCACAATTCTATTCATATAATTTATTTATATTTTAATTTATATTATTTAAGTTAATATTTTTTTTTATTGTATTTTAGTATTTTTAATTATAATTATTATATTTATAAAATAAATAATTTATTAATTAAATAAAAATATAATAGGTTTTAGAGAATGTTAACGTGAGTAGTTAAGTCATGTGAGTAATTGTGTTTATGTCATTTCGTGTGTGTAGGGTTTAGGGTTTAGGGTTTAAGGTATACCCGTGCTCGTGTCGTGCTTATATTTGTGTAGTGTTTATACTCGTAATGTGTCTGTGTCGACTCCTAACTGTGTTACGATCGTATAAACTCATAATCGTGTTGTGATCGTGGTGTCTCGTGCTTGTATCGTGTCAACCTAAGACCCGAGTGAGATAATATCGTATCGTGTCGTTCTGTATAAATATCGTGTTGGATCGTATTGGTTCGTATTTATCCAACTCATTGCCCAACTCTAGTTCCGACCCGAAATTACTCGGAACCGAAAAACAAGAAAATTACCTGAACCGATCGGTTTGATTCTTTTGGGTACCCGACCCGTCGGGGCTAAAATTCCATGCCTATTCAGATCATTGGAATGTTCTCCAATCACTAGTAAACTTCCAGACCTACTATAATTCAAGTTAGGATTCAAAATTGGATTTTTCCAAGTTCGATCGGGTTGATCTTATTTAGGGCTTAATCTCGTTCTTTCTTTAGTTGAAATCAACCCCTAGATGATTTTTAAGCTTTTGTCGAAAGAGATTTCATCAATTTAACCACAATAAAAAAAAACCCAAATTTTATTAAAAAATTTAGAAATTTTGAATTTTGTGTTCTTGAACTTTTAAGCTTAAATTTTGATTCAAATAGTTGCCTAACATGTTTGTGAACATGTTATGATGATTTTCAAATCATAAAACATACATCCAGATCATGTTTGATCGAACTGAAATTTTTGAAATAAAAAGTTTGAATTTTAGTTTTAAAAGTTATTATATAGCTCAATTGATGTTCTTCTTTTGGCTGTGTTCGACAATAAACTTCATTTGAAAGCCGTTGGAACAAGAATTAGGCCATGAGATAGCCTAAATCAAAAGTTCTCAAATCTTACCCTATAAATTGGGTTGAGAAATCGATCGTCTTAAAGCTCGATTGATCGGGTTTAGGATTAGGGATTATAATCACTACATCCATATGAGTTGTTAGAAACTTACATATCATGTTTTCATGATCTGTATCAAAAGATACAAACCTGCAATCTTTATACTAAATGAAGAACACTCGGTCCTCTTGGACCGAGTCCTGTAAGACCAAGAACCGATGCTCTTGAGTTAGGACCAAGCCCTAGGACCGATGTTATTGAGTTAGGAGTGAGCCCTAGGACTAGTGTTTTTGAGCTAGGACTGAGAAATCTGACCAAAGGTTTTCACTTAGGACCGAGAGGTCTGACATTGGACCGAGACTCCCAATACCCACAACCAAGAAATCTAGATTTGGGACCGAGACTCCCAGACCTAGGACCGAATAATCCGAGTTCAGGATCGAGACTCCCAAACCTAGAACCGGACAATCCGAGTTCAGGACCGAAACTCCCAAACCTAGGGCCGAACCCACTAGTCCTCTAACCGAGTATCCCCAGCCCTAATCTAGACCACCCTCGGTCTAGACCGAGCCCATCCAGTCCTAGACCGGTAAAACCCTATGCCTATTTGGTTCTACTTTTCAAAATCCAAAGTTATTTTTGTAATTTTGAAACCCCAATCCATTTTCAAATAATCACAAAATGTTAGAAAATGATTTTTAATAATATTTTCGGGATATTTCCCAAACAAATATTTTGAGCCCCGTTTGGAATTTAGTTTTAAATTCTAATACTTTTTTGATATTTTTCAGGTCTTGTACTCAATCTTATATAAACACAATTACAGATATGCACTTCTAAATAATTTTGTACAATTATTTACGTAATCTAAACTTATCTTTGTTTAGGACCCCAAACTAATTAAAGGAAATAAATGTTATAAATAAATCGTTTAATGGCCAAACTTTTGAAAATATAAAACCGTTTTCAACAGGCGCGGAGGAAATAATACGAAATCCCTTTTCTAAGCGTAATCAAATAACGAACCCTTATGGAAACTCTAGTATAAAATACGTTTATACACGTATATTTTACTAATTTTTCTAAAATCAGTTGGCGACTCTGTTTTCAAATAAATAATCTTTTTAATTAATTATGTTTGATTAATTTAAATCGAAATTCAATCAAATTATCATTTGATTATAACAAATCCCAAAATTAATAAAATTTGAATAAAATTAATTATTTTTACATAGTTAATTTTAAAAGCAGCTAGGTACTGTCAAAATCTTTAAAAATAACTTTTTATTTAAAAAAATATATTTGACATGCAAACTAATGTTGAACACATCAAACCTTAAGTCACCCTAGATCCGACACGTGCTAAGCTGCGGAATGGATTTTTCTAGGGGTTACAGTTGCGATACATAAAAGGGACCATGGAGTATGGTCTCATGTTTGAAAGAAATAATAGTGAAGATGTCGAGTTGTTTGGATTCTGTGATAGCGATTGGGCTGGAAGCGTGGATAACATGAAGAGTACGTTCGAGTATTATTTTTCACTCGGTTTAGGTATTTTTCATGGGCGTCGAAAAAGCAAGAGAGTTGCTCATTCCTCCGCAGAAGCCGATTACGTATCGGCAATCGAAGCAACCAAACAAGTGGTTAACTTGGTTACGGAATATTTTAGAAGACATGGAGGAGAAACAAGACACGACAACGTTTTTTTTTGCGACAACAAATTGGCAATTGCTATGTCGAGAAATTCGGTATTTCATAGTCGAACAAAACACATAAACCTCAAGCATCACTACATTCATGAAGTGATGGATGATGAAGAAGTGATGATCAAACACATAAAGATCGGAGATCAACTTGCATATATCTTTACTAAAGCACTTTCTTGAAACAAATTCGTTCACTTACGAGATTTGTTAGGCATGACCAACAAAAACATTAAGGGAAGTATTGAAATTAATATTTCTTTAATTAATAGTAATGTTGATTAGGGCATATGAAAGGTTGTGCTACTTAATCATAAAGTATGTGAAGAGCTTATCTTGTTTATATAAATACCTAGGATGGTATGGATGACATATCACACATAAAATAAAACATTTCTTTTCGTATCTTCTCTTTCCTATTTTTTCTTTAAATCCAACAAACTAACCATCTCATTCACATATTTAACCATAATTATCTATTATTTCAAGCGATCTTTTAGTACTTATCTCATGACCTCACTCTAAACATTTTCTACCAAACCATTTCATATCGTTAACAACATCTTACCACAAGTTCGACCAATCATCTAACTCATTCACATATTTAAACACAACGTATCTCTTATTTTCTAATCGAACTTATTTTGCATCCAACCATCTCATGAGTACTATTGTACCAACGTCTACCACCACTTCAACCGTCAACAATCTCATTATTCATTCATTCGGTCCAAGAGTTTATTGTTTATTTTAGAATCTACGAGCTTAATAATCTATTAGCTAGCGTGTTTGTATTTTATTTTTCTTATTTTTCTTATTGTAATATTTTTTCCTTTTGTCTTATTTTATATTTTATCATTGTATTTAACCCTAAATCAAACTAAGTTAAAAAGAAACAAAATTTAAATATCTAACTCAAAGTTAGACCCTCAAATAGTATTTGGGCCATTCAAAATTTGAATAATGAGGAAAATGACAAAAGAAAGTTGGTTTTGCAGAGAAAATGCATCACAAAAAGCATGCCATATGTAATTATGCATGTACCATCAAATACCACTAGGGGCAGAGCGGTACAAACGAAGACCATCAGATATTAGCCCCCTCTTAAAACCCTAGAAAGAGAAACCTTTCTTCCTCATTCTCTCATTTTTCATTTCCTCTCATCAAGATCCATCCATCTTCAGGTTCTCTCTCTCTCTTCATTTCTCTTAACATATTATGTAATAGATCTTAGATCATTGCTTGATACGTTCAACATTCCTGATTTTATTTTGAATCTCCAGCATTGCAGAATGAAGATCGTCGCCGCCTGTTTGCTCGCCGTCTTAGGAGGAAAAACTAGTCCAACCGCAGACGATATCAAGGAAATACTCGCTTCAGGTACATTACATACACGATCTTCTTCTTCTTCACCAGATCGTCGTCGTCGCTGTTTAAGGCCGCCGATGTCTGTAACTAACTAGTATTTGTTATTGATGAACAGTTGGAGCAAATGCTGATGAAAACATGATTGAGTTGCTGATATCTCAAATCAAAGGGAAAGATATCACTGAACTAGTTGCAGTTGGTAGGGAGAAGTTAGCGTGTGCTGGAGTTGGTATGGGACTTGTTTCAAGCCCTCCTTCTATCTACTATCCGCCTGAGTTTACAGCTGATGATAAGAAAGAGCCGGCGGTTGTGGAGGAGAAAGAAGAGTCGGATGATGTAAGTTATTTTCATTTTCAAACAGATCGATCTCATGATCTCAGTTTTCAAACAGATCTGAGTTTGTTTGTATTCGTCTTTTGCAGGATTTCATGATCAGTCTCTTTGATTAGATCGTTTGCAGGGAAGATTGTTGGATCTATCAGCTTTTGATTAAACCCTAGCTTATCATTATCATCATCATCGTAATCGTAAGTTTAATTAGTATGTAATGAACATGTTTATGTTGATTCTTGGATGCGTTTAATGACTTTGGATCTTGAAATTACCTTTTTAAGTAATGATGAATGATGATGAACTTTATTATTATCATATTTTCATTTTTATCTATATTATTGTTATGGTATTTGCTTGTTTTGAGTTTATTTCAATATTATTTATTGAAAAAAAAAAATCTTATTAAGACATTTAAAGTGTGTAAAATTTGTATTTGAGCATAAGAGTACATTAAGGTAGCGTTTGTTACGTGGTACTAATTATATAGGTATAATTTGTAAGAGGTATAAATTGTAAGTAGGTATTAGAAGGTATAAATTATATATATTATTTGTGTTTGGTTAGGAGTATAAATTATATAGATTTATTATTTTGTGTTTGGTTGGTAGTATAAAAAAAGTAGTAAGGAGGGTAAATGACTATTTTACCCTTATATTTATATAAATTATTTATTTTATAAGTAATTTGTATTATTATTTATATTGAAATTATATAGTTTACATTATTTTATATATAATTTCTTATAATTTAATTTATATAATTATATAAATAAAACTTATTTATATATTAATTAATATTAAATATTTCTTTTTAAAATTGATGTATTATTAAAAATATTTGTATACTTGAAAAATATTAATTGTTTATTTAAAATAAAATATTAATAATTTTATAAAAAATAATATTTGTAATTAAATAGTATAATTATAAATTAGTTTAAAAAATAATTTATATAGATATAAGTTGTGTTAATATTAATAATATCGCTAATTTATGTAACTAAATATTATTTATTAATAATGTAATAAAATTTTATTTTATAAATGAATGGTATATATGACTATTATTTTTTAATTAATTTTTTTAGTTTTTAAAAATAATTATTACATTTTATTAGATATAAAATTGTCAATTTAAGTAATTAAGTATTTATTATTATTATTTAAATTATAAAATTAAACCTAGTTAAATATAAATGATATTATATTTTTTTATTATTATATTTTAAAATATAATAAAGAAATTATAATTTTAATAATTATATAAAGTTAGAGGGTTAAAGAGGAATTATATTTTATAAATGCTTATACCCTTTTGTAACAGGTTGTAATAGGTATAAGATTATACCTCATTTAATGTATAAATTATACCTTAAAATTACTGTATATATAAAAATTATCCAACCAAACAGCCAATTTAATTTACTGTATATACAATTATACAATATCTACAGTGTTATCCCTTGTACCAAACATAGCCTAAATTTAATAAAATTATTCATAAAAATGAAATTTAGTATTTTAATTTTAAAAATGGAAAAAAGTAAAAAGTGAAAGTCATTTGTTTTTGTTATATATAAAAATTTTGATTAAAAAAATGTAGGTAAAAGGTGAAAGAAAAAAATAAATTTTTAGATAAAGATATATTAAAAATTATTAACTTTTTTATATAACAAACATTTATTATTTTAATATTTAACAAATATAATTATTTTTAAATATAAACTATTAACTTTTTTTATAACAAACATGATTGATTTATAGGTTTAATTATTAGTGAAAAATATAAATTTTTAATATATATTTAAATTGTCTATATATATTAAAAATGTTAATAATAGTTTAAAATGGAATGAATAAATAAATAAAATAATACAAACACATTATTAATATTATTGAGCTCAAAATTTCTTAGAAAGAAAAAAATACTTCCCTGACCTATCCCGCCCAACTTTGTAGAAAGAATTAGAAGAATCGACTTTTTAAAATGAATTAAAAAAATATGAATCAGACTATATATTACGACCAAATATATATCTCATAATACTGAATCTTAATATAAAAAAAAATCACATACTAGTCATTATTGGCAAAATAAGCATCATCGACATGATATATAATATAAATAATATTATTATAAAATAATTTTAATTTAAAAAAAATATAGTATAAATTGTACCAACAAATATTCTCCAAAATTGAATGGAAGCATGGATATAGCAAAACAATTTTACAAAATAAAACAAAGAGTAAATTAATGATAAGTTCACTTCGATCGTGAAATAAAACATATAAAATCATAGTGATTCCTTGAAACTATATAAGTCTAAGCTACATTCTTAACCAAAATTGAACTAACATGTCCTAGAAAACAAAATAATCAAAAAATACAAGTTTGATAATTTTTTATTTTTTGTATTTGTACTTACATTTTGCGTGTCATTATCTAGTATAGATTTGTCAATTTTCATTTATTTAATTTTCTTATTAGGTTAATGCTCCAATTTAATTTAATTTTATACTGTTCTCAAAATTATTTAAAAAAAACTAACACAAATTTATACAAAGTGGCAATGTTTTCCTATCATATGTTTCTCCTCCTTAAGGAAGATTATTAGTAAGCACAAATTAATAACAACTTTACCTTACTTTTTTTAGTTTTTATTAAAGTTTAAAATATATATGTAAATATTTCTTTATCTTACAAATCTAACCGTAATTGTTTATGTTTATATTATCTGTAGTATTTTTTAACTTTAATAAAAAAAATAACTCATTACATAGTTTAAGTGACAAAAGTCGATGTACCCCTTTACTAAAATGAGTAATTGTAGGATATTGATAGAAATACTTTGTTACACGTCTTTGAAGGTAGCATAAATGACAATCATCAATAGTTTATCCCAAGGGCATGGTATATATTATTGGTGTGTTCCTTAATAGTTGTCGAGTGTCGTTTTTCCCATTCAATAATCTCTATATGTTTCAGGTGAGCGAGCTAGAATTCAATTATTACGTTATTGTTCAAAGACCAACTCTTTGTACTTTACACCTCATCTTTTTTTCATTTAGACACATTTTTTTATATTTGAATTAGTCATATTTTAGGTCTTCAGTATCAATTGAGTAAAAGGGATTTTGCTACAGTAATTTGGACGGTTTGTGGCCCCTTCGAGGGTGGCCTTCGAGAGATGCGGGTCCTGATGTTGCATGAGTGGTAGCTCTGTGGAGACTCTTGTGTCCTAATAATGACTGTGGTTGTTATATAAATATTACATTATAAAAATAATAATAATAAATTAAACTTAAAAAATAAATGTTAAATCTATTTTACATATTAGTATCAATAAAATTATTATGTTCCATATGGATGGTGAAGTTGAGATGAGAATGTTTTTTTCGAATACATACAAACTCGATAGTTGAAAATTTTTAAAAAATGACCATAAAAAGCTTAACTTTAAAATATTCTGACGAAATTACTCGTCGCGTAATGCGAAAGGGCAGAATCGTCTCGCGACAGAAAATCATGTGAAAAGTCCAAAAATACCCAGACAAGATCGACTCGCGAAGGGCAAGATTGTCTCGCGAAGGAACCATTGAAGTAATGCAATTATAGACTCACCATAATGTTTTTTCATCGCGAGACGATTCTGTCTTCGCGACCAGAAAAATTTCGTCAAAATATTTTAAAATGCTGACCAAGAAATTAATTTTTACCAACAACCTTTCAAGGGTCATTTAGTCAAATTTTCCCAATAGCTTTGAGGAGGGTGTTTGTACTTTGTATTAGTTTTATATTTAATTTTTTTCTTATTTTTTTAATTTTTTAACAATTCTTATATATTTTTTTTATGGAAACACATTATTTATTTTTGAGTAAGCAGAAAAGGAGTAATTTTTAAAGCTTAAACCTTTGTTAATTAGAAGGGCCTAGCATTTCCTCACTAGTTCAGTATTACCCTGCTACAGCGGCGGCAAACCCTCACCGGAAAATCTTGCTATAAGCGATCAATCGACTAAGAAAGATGCTATATTTCATCGTACTTTGATGGCTTCCAACACTTCCGGCGACGAAAGGTATGTTCCAGTCCAAAAATCTCCCCATTCTCAGGTACACCACACGTCGTCTCCGCCTTTTTCTCTACCTTAAAACCCAATCACTTCACGCTTCATCATCTCTCCAATGGAAGTTACAAGACGAATCCAAAATCACCCAAACCGAACTCACCGAACGAATCTGCCGCCTCCTCGTCCTCCGTAGGTTCGAAGCTATCAACAATCTCTCCTTCGATTTCTCCGATGAACTCGTTGATAATGTTCTTAGAAAATTGAAGTTGAACCCATCTGCATGTTTAAACTTCTTCGAACTAGCTTCGAAGCAGAATTATTTTAGACCCCATATTAAGTCTTACTGCAAAATTGTTCATATACTTTCTAGGTGTCGAATGTTTGATGAAACTAGAACTTATTTGATCAAACTTATATCATTATGCAAAAGTAAAGGATCAGGTTTCATTATTTGGGATGAATTGGTCCATGTTTACAAAGAGTTTGCTTTCTCTCCAACAATATTCGATATGATTTTGAAGATCTATGCTGAGAAAGGTTTAACAAAGAATGCACTCCACGTGTTTGATAATATGCCCAAGTTAGGTCGTTTGCCTAGTTCTATCTCCTGTAATAGTTTACTAAGTAGCTTGGTGAAAAAAGGTGAACTTCATACAGCTTTTGCTGTTTATGATCAGATAATTCGAAATCAAATCGTTCCTGATGTCTGTACATACTCAATTATGGTGAATGCTTACTGTAAATATGGTCGGATCGATACTGCTTTAGAGCTTATCAAAGAAATGGAAACTATGGGGTTTTCCCCAAATCTGGTAACTTACAATTGTTTGATTAATGGGTATATTGAATTGGGAGATTTGCAGGGTGCTGAAGGAGTAATTGGTTTAATGAGTGATAATGGAATCTCCATGAATAAGGTTACTTATACTTTGCTGCTTAAGGGTTACTGTAAATTAGGTCAGTTGAAAGAAGCTGAGCTCTTGCTGAAACGAATGAAAGAAAAGGATGAGCGCGCCTATGGCGTATTGATCAATGGGTATTGCCAGAACGGTCAGATGGATGATTCTGATAGAATTCTAAACGAAATGATTTCGTCAGGCCTAACGATGAATCTGTTTGTTTATAATTCGATGATGAATGGCTATTGTAGATTTGGTCGAGTTGATAAAGCATTGGAGATGTTAATAAACATGTCTAGTAAATGGAAGATGAAACCGGATTCTTATAGCTATAGTATCGTTATAAATGGATACTGCAGAGAAGGACGAACAAATGAGGCTTATAAACTTTGCGACGAGATGCTGAAGGAAGGAATCGAGCCGAATGTTGTAATTTACAATACCCTTTTGAAAGGCTTGTTTGGGAAAGGGGATGTTGAAAACGCAAAACTTCTTTGGCGATCCATGTTGGAGAAACGTGTCAACCCGAATGAAGTCGGATATTGTATAATGCTCGATGGTCTTTTCAAGACTGGCGATTATGAAAGTGCTTTGGATTTGTGGAAACGCTTTATGGCTGGTTTTGTTTCGACTAGAGTCTCGTACAATATTATGATCGATGGGCTATTTAAGATTGGGAAAACGGTTGAAGCCGAGGAGATTTTGGATAAGATGAAGCAATTTGGTTTATCGCCCGATGGAATAACGTATAGAACGATGATGGATGGATATTGTAAAGATGGGAATATCGAAAAAGCGTTTAGATTGAAGGGAGAAATGGAAAAGGAGTCGATTCCTTTATCGATCGAAGCTTACAACATGCTAATTTACGGGTTGTTTAAATCGAGGAGATTAAAACGAGTTTCCGAGGTTCTTGGTGAAATTAAAATTAGGGGTTTTGATTTAAATATCGTCACTTACGGTTCTCTTATTTACGGTTGGTGTAGAGAAGGCATGTTGGATAAAGCTTTGAGTGCTTATCACGAGCTTATCGAAAACGGGTTTTCTCCGAATCTCCAAATATACAACATGATTATCAGCGGTTTATACGCGTTTGGAAGGATCGATGAGGCGGATGATATGTTGAAGAAACTAATAGATCTCGATAAATTCTCGGGTTCTAACAAAACCGAGGAAGTTGCGATTCAAAACGTAGCGATTGCTGGCTTGTGTAAGTCTGGGAAACTCGATGAAGCGAGGAAGCTTATGCTCGATTTTTCTCGGAAAGGCTTTTCTCCCGATAATTTCACTTATTGTAGCATAATCCATGGCCTTTCGGTTTCAGGTAACTTAATCGAAGCTTTCAAATTACGGGATGAGATGTTATCTATTGGTCTGGTTCCTAATATTGTTGTATACAATGTTCTTATTAATGGTTTGTGTAAATTTGGATATTTTGAAAGAGCTTTAAGTCTTTTTCGGAAACTTCAGTTGAAGGGTTTGTTTCCTAATGTTGTTACATACAATACTATGATTGATGGATACTGTAAATGTGGCGACATTATTGGAGCTTTTAGGTTGAAGGATGAAATGATAGAAACCGGGATAGCTCCTTCAATTGTTACTTATTCTTCTTTGGTGAATGGCCTTCATAAAACCGGTCAATGTGATGGTTCGGTGAAGCTCTTGGGACAACTGATAAGGGCGGGTTTAGATCCCAAAATAAAGGTTGGATATGGGAGAAATGTCGATAGGATAGAATCGTTGAGCTACGATGATCGTGATGGTTTATATCAACGTGTGGAAGCTGTTTGTTAACGGATGGTTTGAAGATGAGTGATGAAACCGGGCTTGGATGATCGACGTTTGAGGTAATGTTAATGATTGTTGTTTAGGTTATCTGGAAACTAATATTTTGTTACAATCACGAATTCATTGAAAAAATGGTCAAAGATGCATTTTGAAGTGATTTATTTTGTTTCCTATAATATTTATTTGAATCATAGGTTATAATGTGATTCATTTTGTATACATATTATTTTCTAGGTTATGATCCATGTCCATGCCCATTTGAAAACACTTTCTTTAGTTGAATCTGGATCTAGAAAATGAGTTGGACGAGTACAATTATGTTATGATTCAGAACATTATCTTTTCTAATTCAATATTCAGATGAAATACTTAGACCAGAAGACAGTGTTTGCAATGAAATTTATCGATGCTTTCAAATGGACTAGTTTAATCTTTTGTTCATATATATTTGTATCATTCAATTTAATTTATCAAATATTTTACCTTGATTTTGAATATCTCTTGTCAAATTCAACAACTGCAGACACAAAGACGAAGCTTTGTTTCTTTCTGTCCACGACAACAGATCAAAAAGTGGGCATGATCATGGATCGAACAGACGAGCTGCAGAGGTCTTAACTGGTCAGTAAATACTCAAGAAAAAAAAGAAAAAAGTCTTGATTGTATCGAAATGTCCAAGTTTTAACTGTAAAAACATAATCTTAATCGAACTTAATCTATAGCATTAGTTGTTGTCTCTTCTATAACTAATGATTGATGACACGAAAGTTATCTGTTATTCTCTGCAGAGAAGAGAAAAAAAACACGAACATATTGTCTGGTTCGAGCGATGTTTGTAGCTGTTGATGTTCTTGTCTTTGTATAACGGTTAGTTATTAATCTTTTCGAATATAATTGAATATTGTTGTCAGTAAAAAATACATTGCAGTCTCAAGTCTTAACATAGAAAAAAGAGTGTTTTATTTTAGAAATTCTCTTTTTTGAGTATAAAGTTTGTGTTTTGTCGACCTCACGAAAACTTTGTATCTTAACACGATAAAATAAGATTTGTGGGATATTCATGTTTACAATATAATCCTTCCAAATGGTATATATTCCATTCTAATTGTCAATTTTTTTCGATTTGACCTGTCGTGGTTGGGATGAGGTCGAACATTATAAACGTAAAATGAAAAATCATTTATAAATTTATTGTAGTTACGATAGATTTTTATATAGATAATGGTTTATAATATTACTAGTGTCCCTGCGAATATTCTTCGAACACGATTTTTGTCCTGTGAGGATTTTCTGATTCGAATTCCCCTATCCGAATTTGAACCTGTGGCGGGGTTTTATTCGTTCCATTGTCATCTTTAGTAACTTGCATTTTGATGATGAGCTTCCTTCACACTTTGTGAAGAAGAATATGTTGGTTTTATGTTGCCACCTATTATTTACCAGCTCCAAACAGAGCCTTAAGTATCTAAACATTACGAATCTTTTCTTTTCCAGTCTCAGTCACAAAGATTGAATCTTTTTTCATTTTTTGGGTTTCAGGAATCGACCCAAAACGGGTCTTTAACTAAATCATATGGAGCCCATAACTCATCAAGCGGGCAAGGTCTTCCTTCATCTAACCTGACCCACGGCTTACCTTTTCCACTCCAATGCAACAAACTAACAGGACCCGAATGCAAATCTCGACAATTTCCATTCAAATTATCTCCCCCAAGCCCATGCTGGTTCCAACGATGATCAACCGGCGTAATTCTTCCTGCAAACACCAACAAGAATGGCGGAAGAGAACCAAGCTCATAAATCCTCATCCTCTTCTGAATCTCCATCCACTTTTCGATCGTCTTAGTGTAATTCCCCTCCCTCCAACGTTCAAGATCGATCACCATCACTCCCGTATTGAAATAACAAGCTTTCCGATTCACAAACGTTAACGAGAGACTCGGGTTCGACCAGAATCTACGCGTAAAATACGAACTAAAATTCGCGTCGCAATATTCTGGCGCTGCCACCACGCTGCCTCCGGCAGCGGCTGCGAGTTTGGAAATGTCGTCGACGAGAATTACATCGGAGTCGAGGTAAATGACTTTACGAATGTGGAATGGGAGGAGATCGGGGAGGTAGTTACGAGCGTAGTTTAGAGGAGAATCGAGGGCTGATCGGATCGAAGTTGATATTAGTTTGGAAATGGAGGTGGGATCGAAAGTGTAGATTTGGAATTTTAGGTAAGGGAAGGATGATTGAAGGAGGGATGAGTTTTCGTTTGGGGAGTTTGCGAAGATGAAGTGGAATATTAGGTTTTGCGGGCAGGTGGAGTGTTGGAGGATTGAGAGAATTGCAGCCATTGTTCCGCGAATGTAGGTTGAATCGAGGGTCATTGCAATGTGAATTGCGTCGTCGGAGGAGAGGAAATCGACGGTTGAGATGGAAGGGCAGTCTAGGGAGTTGTAGAATTCGGGTGCTTCTTGAAATTGTTGGGAAAAAGAGGTGGAAGTTATGCATGAGAGAAGTAGTAGAGTTTGGATTAAGGTATTAGGTTTAGGTTTGTTCATTGTTTTGGAATTTGAAGAACTTGAAATGAGAGGAATGGGGAGAGATGAGTTTGGTTTTAATAGAGGGGAGATAAGAGAGATTTTCAAATTTGGTGTTTGATTTCATTCTAAACAAAGGTAGTTGGATCTTCATTTAGTACTATTTCATGCACTAATGTCATGTTTGTCCTCTTTATTTGGAATATACTCATTTTGGTCTAATCTAGATAAGAAAATATCTTTATTTTTTTAAGTTTTTCAATCAAGGTTTGATTTAGATGAGATAATTTTACCAAACTTTTTATGTATTTATTAATTGTTTTGGTCATAAAGTATTTTCAAATGGGTATACACAAGAATAAAGGAAAAAATAACTACAACTTATAATGGGTCTTTACTTATTTTAAGAAATTAATTTCCTTACCAAATTTAATAATTCAAATTATTATAAATAATAAAGTAAATATATTATAATATTTTATTTGAACTTTTTTTTTTTTTTTGGATTAAAATGAATAATGGTGTGATTAGGTTTTGTTCTTGAATCCAAATAATTCAATATCAATAGAAGATGTGCTGACAATGTTGACCTGAGTCTACATGTAATAATTATAATGTTTCTAATATAATAGTGACATTTACAGTCAAATTTCAAAATAAAATTTTATGGGTATTTGAATTTGTATTTTTTTTCTAAGAAAGTAAGTCAAATCCATCACTGATAAGGGTGATTCCTAAAATATCATGTTATTGTTCTATTCCTATTTAAAACACTTTATTTCCTAAAATATCATGTTATAGTTCTATTTCCATTTAAAATACTTTATTTGTAAGTGAAAATATTAAGTGTGGAGTTATATAACTTCCTACAATTAAAAAATAAATAAATAAAATAGATCTTTAAGACTGTGAAAGGACAATCAAATTATGGATTAAAAAAAAAATAATGGTGAATAGATGGATTATGTGAGTGAGTGAAGATCAAATACCTTTTCTTCATGGAGGGACGGTCTTAAACTACCAAAAAGGGGTAATTGTGGGAACAATTTGCTTTCTTAAGGATTTTAATTGAAGCTTTTTTAATTTCAATACAATTATTAGACTCAATATATACTCCTTTCTTTTCAATAAAGTAGCATTTTATTAAGAAATGTTGAGTATACGTCTGAAAAAGTTATTACACGAAAAAAATGATGATTTCACAATAGATGAACTCAATATATAATGTTAATTTAATTAATAAATCACATTGATTGATAGTATGAGTGGACTGATAGTAGCAACAATGATACTCTAAAAATATTATGAAATGAATTATTTAAGTTTAATATCAAATTAAGTTAATAAATTGTATTGTATTAGTTATGAAACAAGTAAAAAACGCATTGATTTTAAACTTAATATATTGAAGGTATTGAAATATTTTTGACATATATATATTAAGCATAATTTTTATACGATAATCCAAAGGAAAGTTACATTTAAGAAGAAAAGTACAAATGATGCAATTATACAAGCAAATTACAAAAGATGAGTGAGTTCTTTAGTAAAAAAAATATTTCAATCTGGTTGAAATTTTAGAGTAAGACATCACCCATCCATAGAAAAGGAACATGGTGATTTATGATTTTTTATTTACTCTTGGCCAAAAGAAAATTTACATTTATTTTCTTTTTGTTGTAAGAAACAAATTATTTCAAATTTGAATCTAAAATAATATGTTTACATATTAAAAAAATATATATAGGAGAAGATAAGAAAGTTCTGAATATACCAACAACCTCCAAACATATTCTTATATTATTACGTCTACCAATTAACCTATTTGAATTATTGGAATATGCTCAACTTTCCAAAAATCTTTACCATCTGGTTCTCTTATATTTTGTGAGAATGTCCAAGGCATGTACGACAGAGACAAATATTGCAAGTCTCTAAGATGTTCTGTCCCTGTGGGTACCGTTAGTAGTGAACGGCAGGAATGGAGTTTTAGCTCTCTTAGCCTAGTCATAGCTCCTTCTGTCAACACTATCCTCTTCAAATACTTCAACCAACAAAGGTTGAGCTCCTTAAGCTTTGGATAACTTCCTTTAATATCACAACTTAATTCCTCTCCCTCATAAGCTTCGTGTAGGAGATGAAGCACTACCAAGTTTTCCAATCCCTGAAGTGCTCTTAGTGGATCATTCTCGAGACTAGAATGCAAAAGAACTAATTTTCCAAGGTATCTAAGTTCAATGATCCAGCTAGGCAAACTTTGTAAATTGGCACTTAGGCAAAGGCGCTGCAAAAGTAGTGGAGGAGATGAGATACAAGTTAGAGAAAGACGTTCATCAAGATTGTGTGATGAAAGGTATAAAGCGGTCAGACGCTTCAATTTCTCTAACGTGGTGGATAAATGCGTCCAATTTTGTTGACTTACTCTCAGAACAGCCAGACTCTTTAAATTTGTCAACTTTCCAATTTCTTCTACCACATTGTCATTCTCCTGATCCATTTGAAACCCAATCAATTTCTCTAACTTGCTCAATTTTCCTATCCCGGAGGGAACTTTAACTGTTGCAATATTATCACCGGAATATACTTTACTGCCATAACTCAGTTGACGAAGATTCTTCAAATTTAGGATCCCCTGCGATAGATAATTTATAAAACAACTTTGGAGATCAAGTATCTCTAGACACCTCAACTTTCTTATAGAGTCTGGAATATTTGTTATATAAGTCGTCCTCAACCCCAAATGTTTTAAGTGAATCAATTCAGTTAACTCTTCAGGGAAATATTGAAGCGATTCCCATTGAATCTCCACCACCCTCAACGATCGACAACTATATAAATTTAAAAATTTAATATTATCAGCTAATTTCCACGTACCAAAGAGAAGTAAGGATCGAAGGCCAATGAATAGTGATATCTTGGCTCCTTGAGGAGTTGGGCGACGGAAATCCTGATAGATTGCTACACGGTGAATCTTCTCACTTGATAATTGTAATATTTCTTCATCTTTCAACACAATTGAAAATGTCTCGTCTCTGGATTTCCTTTGAAGAACATCTCGCAAGACATCGTGAAGTTGACAAGTCTTGACCCGGTTTAAATTGTCTTTCAAAACAGTTTGAATCATACTTCTATTAACCAATTCATTCAGGTAGCCCTCAGCAACCTCTTCACGGGTATATCCTCCTGGTCTGTCTTCCACGAATCCTTCAGACACCCATAGACGAGTGAGTCTCGATCTCTTGATGAGATAATCCTCCGGAAACATGCTTGTGTACAAGATGCAACATTTGAGATGATTTGGCAAATCATTGTAACTCAATAATAATATCCTCTCTAGATTCTCAAGTCCGGTGAAGATTCTCGTATCAGGAGATAGGCTTTTCAGAATTTTCTGCCATTCGAGAACTTGTTTCTCCTTTGTAGCCAGCAAACCCCCAAGGGCTACAATTGCAAGAGGCAGTCCTCCGCACTTTTTTATCAGGCTTTGCGAGATATCGTTCATCTCTTCGGGACAAACACCTTTGTATTCATCACCTCGAAAAGCCTTCATGCAGAAAAGGCTCCAAGACTCTTCATTAGGCAAGGGTTTGAGATTGAACACGCGATTAGTGATTTCAGTTGACGAGGCTATGTTTCCGTTACGTGTAGTGAAGATGATCCTACTCCCACACGAGCCGCAAGGAAATGCAAATCTAACCTGATCCCACGCCGTAGCGCTCCAAATATCATCAAACACAATAATGTAACTCTTTTGTTGCAGATAATTCTTCAATGTATCGATCAATTGTAACTCGTCCATTTTGTCCACCTCTTCATTTACCGCTTCTTTAAGGCTCTTCAAGGAAGCTCGAAGAAGTCCCAAGGTAGTAAATGACTGGGAAACAGTAATCCAAGCTTGACAATCGAAGTGCCCCTTAGCGGGACTCTCATAGACTTTCCTCACAAGAGTAGTCTTTCCCACGCCACCCATCCCTACCACAGTGACGATAAGTAGATTCTTATCTTCCACGTTAAGCATTGAAATCAATTGGCTTTTATAATTATCAATTCCCACAAGAGCAGTATCCTCAACAAATAGAGCATCAAGTCTAAGGTTCTTATCTCCTGATTCATCAACATGTGTACTCGGAAGAGAAAAGGTCTGTCGTCTTTCCTTGATTCTTTTCATCTCCAAGTTAATGAGTTTTATCTTACGAGATAAGAGGGACCTTGTTCTCAGACCTTGTGGTTGTACATGAAAGACCCATGCTGTTAGGAAGTGACGATCAGATGGTGGGGTCAAAAGAAGCAAGAACTCTTCCGCAACGTCTTCAGTCTCAAAAGCCACGTCTCTGACTTGTTTCACCAATATCTTCAGCCCATCATCCTTTTCATCTATTGATTCCGCAGTCTTCAGAAATGAATTCATGTATTCCAAATCATCCTTCAAAATACTCACTCTCTTGCCAACACCTGTCATTGATTTAGTATTTGCAAGCAATGGAATTAGTACTTTTATCGCCGCAGTAACTGCTATCGTTTCCATTTTGCTCTTATTGTTGATTGTTGTATTCACGGCAAGAATGCAAATGATTTGTGAATGTTTTTTTGTTCTCCTATCATCAATGGAATTATGGAATGATTATATATAATAAACCAAGAATGCACCTTAGTGGTGGTGGGTGACACAACCAGTCAACCAACATGAATTATTATTATTATTATTTGTGAAAAAAAGTGAAAAAAAAGTTTGTTAGTGGAGATAATTATTAACAACTCAATTATCTTAGCATTAACAATATTTTATAACAGATACATAATCATGTAGTTAGTGGGTCTTTGGTTTTGTTTTTTTATATTTGAAGCTTTTTAATTAAAAAATAAAATTCAAACATGGAAAGTTATGTAAGTAAAGTTCATTTTGTATTTAATATAATATTAATTAATATAAATTATTTATATAGTTTAGGCCATTTATGTTATGAGATTTTAAAATAAATTAAAGTATGATCACAAACACTTTGATGAAAGGTTGTTTAGGAAATTTTGTTATAAGAGAATAATAAGTGAGAGAATCTCTAGAAGAATATCACAAAAATTTATTTAACTATGAATGTTTTAAGTACCGTGAAAATAATATAGTTCAAAATTCTTGACATAAATATTTTTAACAGAAGTATCAATTTTTTTTTTATAAATCTATGTTAAGAAAATTGATAGCCTATGAGGAAGATGTATTTTTTATAATAATTAAATAAATAATAATTATTATTAAATTAAGGATAAATGAGATAAATTAAAATAAAATAATAATGGAAAATTTTCTCTTTAATTTATTGCCCTTCTTTTAATTGTAAAACAAAAATTGGCTTGCTCATATTTAAAACATTTATAAGAAATCAATTCTTATTAATTAATTAAAAGTTATATATATATATATATAAAAATTAACTAGTAAATAATACAAAATAAAATCTATAAAATGAATATATATATATATGTTAAATTGTAATAACAATTTTTTAATTTTTTTAATAAAACAATAATGCAATTTGTTGGAGGTCAATCAAAATATGAACTGAACGTTTAAAAAACTACGAACTTATTTGAGTTCTTAAATGATAAGTGTTAAGGTAGAACAAGCCAAATGAAATAATGAAACGGTATCATAAGAATTTCTACCAAATATTCTAAACATCAGTTGAAATTATCCTTAACCGATGGTCGATAAACACCGAAAAATGTTCTCTTAAATAATAATTGATTATCTACCTATATGGACGAAATAATAATAAACTCGTACAAATCACGGGAGGATACATGTAAGAATGTCTCCATGTTAAAAATCAAATCAAATATCTCATATTGAAAACATGAAAAATAACTTTAAATTCAATAAATTCAATAATTTTGTCTCTTTATTTTCTAAAAGGGGATGAACACGGACTCGAGAAAACATCACCAACACAATCGAATGATATAAGCAACAATCGACCCACCGAAAATTGGGAGAATTATTCAGATCACAAAATCCGGGATAAAAAAAATTTGATCCTACTAAATAAGGTGTTGCATCGAACAAAATATATCGCAAACTCAAATCTGAGTGGTGAAAAAAAAAAAAGACATCCTCCGAAGTTAAAAAAGTCATTCGGAAACCATGATTTTTTTTTTATTATTAGCTTTCTTGTTTGTTAAGAAATGAGCATTAAGAATTTAAGATTAAGAAGTATCAAATTTTCTTTAAAAAATAATGAAGGTTTAATCTATATATCTAATGATGATGCTTAATAAATAAAACGTATCACGTTTTCATCACAACTCTCAGGCTTATTATATTTTGAGGAATGATAGAGAGCGCGACTCTGAGACAGCGACTGGGAGCGCGATGACTACGTGGTGTGCTACGTGGGTTGACAGGTAGAATATTCTCTTTTTATTAATTATTTTATCTCTCTTCTTATTAATTAATTTCTCTCTCCTTTTATTACATAATTTTTCTCTCTATTTCTACAAATTAATTTATCTCATTTATCCATATTCTCACGATTATTATTTTACTCATTTATTTGATATTTACTATCTCTCGTTTAACGGTTAAAATAAATCAATAATTTACAACAAATTCTCACATTAAATATTTTAATAATATGTTTAAATAAATTCTAAACCCTAAACCTTAAACCCTACCCTCCAAATCCTAAACTCTAAAACCTAAATACTAAATTCTAAACCCTAAACCCTAATTAATATCAATAATTAGTTGAATTATGAATTTATCTCTTTTATTTTTATGACTTTTCAATTCCTTTATTTATCAAATATTTTTTATGGCCTCTTTTTTCTTTTTTTTATTATTTTTTTTATATTGACTTATTAATATTTTTTTAGTTTTATTACTTATAAATAAATATTTATCTAATATTTCTATTTTCACGATTAATTATTTTCTCTCCAGTAACTAATTATTAATAATAGGAGAGAGAAAATAATTAATAAAAGGAGAGAGAATATTCTACCTGTCAACCCATGTAGGCACACCACGTAGGCATCGCGCTCCCGCTCCCAGTCGCTGTCTCAAGTCGCGCTCTCTATCATTTTTCTTATATTTTATAACAATTTCTCTCTTGTCATAATTACCTATTCATAATTACTAATTTATCTATCTTACCATAATTATTAATTTATCTTTTCTAATTAATTTTTATTTTTTTTTACTAATTTATCTTTCCTAATTATATATATATATATATATATTTTCATTAATTTTATATAAACTTATATTTAATATTATATATATATATATATTTATAATATACATAATAATACTATATATAATATATAATAACGTTTAAATTATTTATTAAACTTAAAATAAAATTACAAATTTCTCTTTTATATTTATTTCTCTCTCATATTTATAATATATCTTTCCTAATTAATTTTCGTTTTTAACACTAATAATTAATTTATTTTTTATTTTCTTTTTTCTCATATATACATCTTACACATAATTTTATATATTTTTAATAAAATAAAAATTTTAATTTATTTAAAAATTAATATTAAGCGTTTCTTTCTCCTAAAATCTATAGATAATTTATTTTATTATTAATTTTATATAAATACATTTTTTTTCATATTATCCTTCTATGCATATTTATTATTTATATGATTAATTAATTAATTTTTTTTATTCATTATATACTTTATCTATTATTAATTAACAATGATTAAATATTTATACATACATAAAATTTTAAATTAAAATAAAAAAAACACAAATGGTCTAATGGTTAAAGTATTCACATTTCATATTGGAGACTAGAGTTCGAGTCTTTATAAGCATGTGGGTATGAGTGGGTGAATTTGTGATTGATATAGATGGCATGTGTGAGTCCCTACGTAAATGCTTTACAAATATGTGATTGTGCATGTGGGTATGAGTGGGTGAATTTGTGGTCGATGTAGATGGCATGCCTACGTAAATGCGTATGTGAATTTGTGATTGATGAGAAAGCCAAAAGTAAAAGTAAGATGACATATGCGAGTCCTTACATTAATGCGTGTGTGAATTTGTGATTGATGGGAAATGTCAAAACTACTGGTAATATATGTACAAATTGCGGAAACGGAGATAATATATATAATGATGTTTAAAACTAAAAATTTAGGGTGACATCTACCAAATTTTTACACATTTTATATGAATTTGTCATCAAATTCTTGCGATACAATCGTCTCTCTTTTCTCCTAATCAGGTCTAGGTCTTTGTTCAATTAACTCTCATTTCTCCTTAGGTATAGTTAACACAAGAATAGGAGGTGGGCGTTGACAACGGAAGAGAGACCCAAAGAAAAATATTCGATCTTGATTTGAAGAATAATGGGAAGCGAATGAATACGAGGATTCGAAATTAAAAGGAAGTCGATATTCTCTATCTCCGTGGATTTAGAAATTAAAATTAATTAATTTTTTTATTTTTACACATTTTATATGAATTTCTAATCAAATTCTTATGGTTTATTAAATTTTCGCGGTTTATTAAATTTTCGCGTTACACTTGTCTCTCATTTCTCCTTAGGTTTAGGTCTTTCTTAAATCGACACTCATTTCTCTTTAGGTATAGGTAACACGAGAAGAAGAGGAGGGCGACTCCGACATGACGGAGAAGGGCGACGATGACACAATGGAGGAGGGCGACGATGACGCAACGGAGGAGGGCAACGACGACGCAAGAGAAATATAGAGGAAAATATTCAATCTTGATTTGAAAAAAATGGGAAGAGAATGAATACGAAGATTCGAAATCCAAAGGAAGACGAGTATTTTCTGTCTCCGTAGATTTAGAAAAAAATAATTATTTTTTTATTTTTACATATTTTATATGAATTTCTCATCAAATTCTTGTGGTACAATTGTCTCTCCCTTCTCCTTAGATCTAGGTCTTTCTTAAATTGACTCTCATTTCTCCTTAGGTATAAGTAACACGATAAGAGGATATGGGCGACGGCGACGCGACGAAAGAGGGCGACGACGACGTAAGAGAGACCTAGAGGAAAAAATTCGATCTTGATTTAATGAAAAATGGGAAGCGAAACGAGGATTTGAAATTAAGAGGAACCCGATAAATCTTTGCCTCCAAGGATTTAATTTTTATTTATTTATTTTTCTATAACAAAACCTAATTAAATATTTTATAATAAAACTATAAATAAAAATGTATTTTAATGAATAATATTAATATTTTAATTATTTATATATATATAATACAAAAATATAATAAATAGATTATATATATATATATATATAAATAATATAAAATATATTTAACTCTAATATTTTTATACAGAATATTATAAAATTTAATTATTATTTTTTTTAATAAAATTAATAATTAATTTTATAGTTTAACTAAAATAAAATTATATATATTAACACTTAAGTTTAAATAAATATATATATATATATATATATATATATATATATATATATATATATATATATATATATAGTTTTGAAAGAAAAGTTTTATGGTATTGACATAAAAAAAATGGTTCAATATTATTTTTTAATAGACATTTTACGTATATTTTAATTAATATTTTGAGTTTTACTGAAATATTGTTTTCTCCAATAGTGTGATAATTCACGTTAAAAAAAAGGAAAATTTAAATTAAATTAATAGAATGAAAAAACTAAAATTTTAAATAAATGACTATATTTGTATTTAAAAAAAATTTCTATAAGAAAAATTATAATAAATTTGAGATTAGATAACTTCACAAAATATTAATAAAAATAAAAATTTGAAAGAATATATACACAATATTAAAATTTCTCAAACTTATATATTTAATATATATAATGTCTAATAATTATGATATTATAAAATTAATGTCAAACACAATATAATGGTAAAATTTATGTAATAAAATTTAAATTATTATTAATTTTTTATAATTCACGTGTAATAATGAAAATTAAATATGTTAATTTTTATATAACAAAATTTAATTAAAATGATATATTTTTTTTATTGTATTTAATTAAATATTTTTAAATTATTGAATATAACCACTAATTGTCTGTATGATTGTTAAAGATAAAAAAAAGTTATAAAAATTGAAAAATGAAATATTTAGAGGTAATGTTTTTAGAAGATAATGTTTAATAAAGAGTCTTATTTAATTAATTGTTCGTTTCATCATTAAGAGACGAATATAAAGTCATAAAAATTGATAAAGGGTTTGTTTAAAGGTAATATTTATGTTTAATAAAGAGTCTTATTTAATTAATTGTTCGTTTGATCGTTAAGAGACGAATATAAAGTCATAAAAATTGATAAAGGGTTTGTTTAAAGGTAATATTTCTTGAAGATAATGTTTAATAAAGGATTTGATTTAATTAATTGCAAGTTTCATCATTAAAGAAGAAATATAAAGTTATAAAGTTGATAAAGTAATGTTTCTTGAAGATAATGTTTAACTATTTGATAAAAGGTTGATGATCATTAGAAGAAAATGTGTCTTCTTCTATTATTTATAAAGGGTCTATTTAAAAAATAAAAGCTTATAATGTTTAAAGGTTAATGAATATAATTAGGTTGGTTTAAAGTGATTCTTAGTATTAATTATGTTATTATTTAATACAATATTAATATTGTTAATATTTTACTAGTCACCAAAGTAATCAAATTAAAAAATGTATAGATATCAAATTATCACTAAAAAGAAAAAAAAAAATAGAAGATGATATTGCTTCTTTACTCTTATTTGAGATTTGTATGGTTTTAAAATTTTCCATTATTAATAAATTTGTGATTGGTTAGCCACCAGAGTGATCGAACAGTATATTAAAATATAGATATCTCTCTTTAACACATGATACCATTAATGAAATGACATTAAAGTCTGTCATGTCAGAAATATATTGACATTTTTTTTAAATATTATGAATTGATGTAGGTTATTTTATAATTATGAACACTATAGTGTTAAATTAATAAACTTAATTTTGTATTCTTAATATATTTAAAATTAGAGAAATTATTGTGAGAGGAAAGTTGTGTAAAGAAAAGAGAGGTAAATTTTTTCAGTTATTTTCTAACATATATTAAAGTTTTGTAATACAAACCTAAATATCAAAATAATATAATATGGTTCTCTCAAAATCTCTATTCAAAATATTCAAACATTTAGTATGAGAACCTCTAGATTCTATCCATTCACATAGCCTTCTACTAATCTATATAATTCTTTTAAAAAAATAAATTATTCTAAAGTTTAATGACAAAGACTATGATTTCTGGTAAATAAAGATGAAGATTATATTTCGATTTCTTAACCAATTAGAGATCATGGATAATGGAGTGAATAAACTAGAGAAAAAAACCGAACTCAATAAAAAACTAACCTGAATGAACTAAAGTAGTCTCAACCAGCCGACTTTGCTCTTTCAATCCTCTAAAGAACCGTCACTAAAACAATCTTTCTCAGAGACGATGGCGCATGTAGGACACACCACTGGGCCGACTTTGGCACGGTACGAGTTGCATGAGATCCATGAGATTGAGAGTTTAAGTATTGATAACATCCTTCAAGTTATGCAAGATGTTCAATTTATCCAACAAACTAATTACAATTATTTGAAAATGTATTTTATAAGAATTACGTTTTCATTTATAAATTACTAAATCTGACTTACACTGGTTCAATGCCTGGCAACAAAACAGTTAACCTTTAAGGAAAAAAGTTTTCATTTATAAATGGTCAAATATAAGATTTTTAGTATAGCACACCCAATAGTGTCAAAGTTGTTCATGGCTATAGCGATAAAACGAATAGCGTTTTTAAAATAAAAAGGTATAAAACATATTCATATAAAAATAAAAAAACATAACAAAAATAAAAGTCACGCTATCAACTATTCGTTTTGTCATCATCTAGTTCACTTAATATGATAGGATCGATGATATCACAACTATCATATTGACACTTTAGAGCTCTATTGTACTTATTGAATACCAAATCATTTAGACTGTTTTGTTCCAATTTATTCCTTTTCTTGGAATGAAGCTGCATTTATTTATATATAATAACGAATTTTTAAATAAATGAGAGGAATGAAAATAAAAGAAGAGATTGAGGGATAAGAAAAAGAGTAGAGAAAAAAATAATGAGAGAATAAATGTAGAAAGAGGATTAGAGGAAAGAAAAAAAAAAGAAAAAAAAGATGGATAGAAAAATATTGGAGAGAAAAGTAATATGAGAAAGAACAAAAAGAAAAATATTTATATTTTTTAATTTAAATAAGTGGAAAAAATTTGGGAAGACGAAAAGTCAAATAATTAATATTTTTTTTTAAAAACATCGCTTTTTGGGCAATAGCTTCCATCGACAAAAACGGGACTATTTGAAAGTGCATAACCTATTGCGCCTTGTAGCTACATATTGTCGCTATGCTGTTCGCTATAGATAGCACCACGGGCGATATTGACAACTATGAACGAACCTGAATGGGTTTTAGTTGGTAAAGCATGGGCTGGCCATAAGTATTTGGATGTTAGGTAAATTTATGTAAACAAAGCAGAGTAAAGAAAATTATTATTCCAACAGTTCAGATTTCTGTTTAAAAATGACGTTTTTGTTTTGATTGTTTCAGGACTTGTGATGAATTCATTTCTGGACATGTTTCAGGGTCTATAAATGTTCCTTATATGTTCAGGAGTTGGACAGGTATATTTTCAAGATATGGAGAATAGAGAGCTGTAACTAAGTAGAATCTAATCGACAAACTAACACAGTGAATTAACCCTGTTTTCATTCTACAGGAATGTCAAGAAACCCTAAGTTTGTTGAGGAGGTATCATCACAGTTTGAGAAGAAGGATAAAATCGTCATTGTATGTCCTTTTTCTCGAAGGAATCCTATTTACAGTACTCAAACAAATTCCTAATTTCAGTATTGATTGATTATTCAGGGTTGTCAAAGTGGGAGACGTTCAAATATGGCTGCAGCTGATCTTTTATCTGCTGTAAGTAAAGAGTAAAGACTATCCCCTATTTTGAAGCAATAAATGAAACTACAACATTCAAACAAACAGCTATCTATCTCAAGTAGAATAAAACTACTATGACTTTCTTGGTGGCAGGGTTTTACCTCCGTCACTGATATGGCTGGTGGCTATTCTGAGTGGATCAAATGTGATCTTCCTACAGAGAAATGAAATGAAATGAAATGAAACTGACAGAGATTATAATCAAGTGTAAACACATAATAGGAAGACAATGGATTTGTTGTCTGTCATCCTTAATTGAATAAGAATGAATCACTAGGCATTGGAGTTTTTTTTCTTCTTTTTCCTTGATTCAATAATAATAAGCATATTGATTGATACATACTGTTTTAATGGTTTCTCTCTTCTTGATCAATAGACCACATATATATATGTATGATGAGTTTCTGCCTGAATCATTTCCATCAATTTTAGTTTTTAATACTGTTAGAGATAATATGAAGAAAGCGAGTGATGAAGATAACTATACCAGGCAAAACAAGTGATAATCCCTCATGTTTTCCGGTTCAGGCCATGAAAGAAGCGATGCTTTCTCCTTTTAGAATGTCGTTGGAATTCCTTTGAGGCGACGTAGGGGATAAAATGCACCTGCATATGAAAAAATATCACCATTTTCATTCAAAACTATCTAAATGAAGATTAACATATATGCCAGTTTAGAGGATGCAAATAGTATTTTCTGTTTACTAGGATACTAGAAAACAATCACCTGAGCGTTGTTTCGAAGGCCGTGATCTTGCTGGGAGGAGCTTTCGTCAAGCATCTTAACATTTTGACAAGAAAGACAGAAATTCTTCCATACATGTTTCCTGTAAATTCAGCTTGAATCTGGAAATCCAATTCTAATTAAAAGTAGAGAAGAAAGGAAGGGGAGACAAACAAACAGACCAGGAAATTTGACGATGTCCCATGTTTCTTCTTAATTGCCAATTTCAGATCCTTGACATTCGCCGAAATATTAACTGCAACATCTGAATCAGAAAACAAATATCCAAGACTGCAGCAGATGAAGTTTCAATCGAAGGTTACCGAAGGAGGTGTTGTCCATTTTGAGGACAGATATGCGCATGGCGCTGCCGATCGAGCTCCAAATTGATTAGGGTATCCACGTCGGTTTCTTCGATACATCGGCGAGAATGGGATCATCGAGAAGTGCAGAGAGTGGTGTTGAATAAAGTCTTGCCTTCTTCCGTTCTTCGGTAACAGCCGGCGAAATCCATCGGACTCGAGCAAGTGTTAAATGTTTAGTGGACTGGTGGTTTCCGTTGCCATGAAAAAAATATATATATATATTAATAGCTTTAATTTTATTTCTATTTTTCTTTTTACCTTATTTATATATAAAAAATAAATTACAAAATAACATATACAAAATAAAAATAACTAAATAAGAATACAAATATTAAATAATAATAACAAAATTGTAATAATTAAAAATTTAATAAAGAACCATCTTTAAATATTTAGAATATTTTGAGGATTTTATTAAAATATTTTGTTTCCAAACATTCATTATTTCATCAAAATCTTTTTAACAATTTAATATTTCAAAAAAATGATAAAATTATGTCATTTCCATGAACATTTGAATAATTTTAAAAATTGGATATCGAAAGTTAATTCTATAGTAAATTAAAAACAAGTATTAATATTTTATGATATAGAGATCTTAAATTGGGACAGTTATTATAGGTAGTAAAGTGCATAACTTAATAATCAATCATAATAATATCAATGAAACTGGGAAATTTGATGAAATGACCTTAAAAACCGGGTTATTTGACCTGGTGGAATTTTGATAATTTAATTGCGCTCGTGGTGATTTTATTTTTTTGGACGATTTTGCCCTTTTCGCGAAACGCTAAGTCACTTAGCGTTTCGCGAAGTGACGATATGTGAAATGTCCAGATTGCCCTTACTATTTAATATAAACTCCGTACTTTTTTTTCATTTCTTTTCTTCTCCTTCTTTCTCTTCCCGCTCTTCTCCTCCTTCTCTCTAAACTCCGGCGGCGGCGAACTCGTCGGAGATCTCGGCGGCGAAGTTCGTTCGAAATCCACTATGAGCTCGACGACGTGCACGAGCACTGTTCCAATAGGTACGTCTATTTGAAGCATGTTTTTATTGATGTTCGGTTTCTGAGATTGATTAGGGTTTACTTCCCGTTTCGCTAAGTGCCCAGCGATTCGCGAAGGACTTCTCGTTTCGCTAAGTGCCTTACGATTCGTGAAGGCGAAGGCCTTCCCGTTTCGCTAAGTTCCTAGCGATTCGCGAAAGACTTCTCGTTTCGCTAAGTGCCTTACGATTCGCGAAGGCCTTCCCGTTTCGCTAAGTTCCTAGCGATTCGCGAAGTATTAATTATACGTCTCTAAATCAAATCATGTTTTTATATTGCAGCTGAAGTTTTCGTTTTCTATAATGGAGAGTGGAAACTTGATGCTGATGGAATACTGTATTTTGATGCATCTTCAATCAAAACATTTGATCTACCTCAAAGTACTCGTTATGCTGAATTACTTGATATACTCTACGATAGACTTAATCTTCAGTTATCAGCATACAATTTAGTGCTCCAAGTGAAGTATGATATTCCGAATATCAGAAATCCAAAACCTGTTTTTATTGATAATGATGGGGATTTGAACACATATCTATCACGCTTGATTTTGGGTCGAACAGTGTCACCATTGTGTGTATCTGTAGTGGAGAAGTCAGCGTTTACTAAAGAAAAGATACCACTACTTACATACCCAACTCAAGAAAGTATACTACCACCACAACTTACTCAGAAATTTGTTCCACCTGTTGTACCCTTGGAATTCTTTGTTGAAAGTCAAAATGAAGCCGGAGAAACCTCTTTGCCTCACATCCCACTTACTCAGGACTTGCATGTTAATAGTGGTGAAAAAGCATCAATACCTATACAACCAAGTGCAAGAAGATCATCATTGGGTACACCAACTAGTGCAAGAAAGGCATCAAATGGTACACCAACAAGTGCAAGAAGATCATCAATGGGTACACCATCTAGTGCAAGACGATCTTCAATGAGTACACCATCGACAGACCCGACAGACACATCACCGCCAGACCCCACATTTGCGATGGCATTAACTAGTGAAACCGTATTGGAAGTCGGTTCGTTGTTTGAAAATAAAAAAGAACTTCAACTTGCTCTATATAAATATGCGATGGGCAATCATTTTGAATTCAAAGTGGAGAAGTCAAGAAAAAATCTTTGGGAACTCAAATGTTTGGATGAGACATGCAAGTGGAGCTTGCGGGCTGTGAAAGGTAAGTTTTCTGAGATGTTTGAGATCCGGACATTTGAGCATCAACACTCATGCTCAACTTTGTCGAGGCCCAAGAAAAAAATGCAAACACCAGCATGGGTTATTGGGCAGTACGTGAAGAGCAAGTACATGGACCATCATCATAACCACTTGCCTAAGAAAATAATTGAAGACATGCAGACAACTTATGGAATATTTTTGACTTATAATAAGGCATGGAGGGCAAGGGAAAATGCTTTAATAGCGGTGCGAGGAACGGTAGAGGAGAAGTGTAATCCTGGTACCATAACCGACATACAGACAGACGAGCTCGGTCACTTCAAGTATATGTTCATGTCTAGGCCTCTCAATTAGGGGTTTCAAATCCTTTTGCCGTCCTGTATTATGTGTTGATGCTAGTTTTCTTAAGCACAAGGTGGGTGGTCAATTATTGGTGGCTATTGCATTGGATGCGAATGAGCAACTATATCCTATCGCATTCGGCGTTGTTGATTCAGAGAATAATAACTCCTAGACTTATTTCATGCAAAAACTGAGAGACGCAATTGGATTAGTTGATGATCTCGTCTTCGTATCCGACAGACACCCAAGCATCGCTAATGCCTTGTGTGCTGTTTTCCCAGAAGCAGACCACGGTGCGTGCACATATCACATAAAGATGAATATTGTGGCCAAATTTAAAAGTGATAAGTGTCATGCGGAGTTTGATTCGGCTTCAAGGGCATACACTGTCCACGAATTTAATCGGTGGTTTGAGAAAATCAAGGTTAAAGATCACAGGATTGCTGCCTATTTGGAAGAAATTGGGTTCCCAAGATGGAGTAGAGCATTTTTTCCCGGTAAGCGATACAATCAACTGACAAACAATTATGCTGAGAGTTTCAATAGTCAGAGCAGGGAAGCCAGAAAGTATCACATTTCAGAAATGACTGAGTATTTAAGATTCACAATACAACAATGGTTTAACGATAGAAGAGAAAGAGCGTCTAATCACAAAGAAGTTTTATCTCCAAATTATGAGAAGGTGTTACGTGAGGGATTCGAGAAGGCCAGATTCTATACAGTCCAATCGCTTAACCGATTCGAGTTTTATGTGCATGACAATCAGTCTCATTTCAAAGTCAATTTGAAAGACATGAACTGCACTTGTAGAGTATTCGAAGTTTCGGGTCTTCCTTGTACGCATGCAATGGCTGCTGCCCGTAGTCGGAATTTGGTTTCTTATGACTTCTGTTCAAGGTATTAATATCTAGCTCACGTGTTCATTCTGTTTAACCAATTAATAATTCGTTATATTTTCCATACACACAGGTATTACACAACTGAGTGTTGGATAAATTCATATGCCGAGACATGTTATCCTCCCGGTGATGAAGAAAATTGGGATGTTCCCGAACATATCAAGCAACGTTCGTGTCTTAAACCAAATGTGAAGGTTAAGAAAGGCAGGCCACAAACAAAGCGTAGGTCATCCCAGGGTGAGGTCCGTAAGATCCCGAGGCGATGCAGCTCATGTGCTGGGCTTGGACATAATAGGGCAACATGCAAAGCAGTGATGCCTGCACCATCTACTGCACGAGCTTCATCATCTAAGCAGCATGACTCATCATCTAAGCAGCATGACTCATCATCTCAACAATATGAACCTTTAGCTTGATAGATACTATGTTGTAATATATGTTGTTAATTGAACTATGGTACTGGTATGTTGTTAATTCAGGTTTAATGTTTATGTTGTATGTTCTAATAGTAGTAGTATATGAGTAGGGAAACGATGAGTATTAACTTATCGAAACGGGAGGAACTTAGCGAAACGGGAGGCACTTATCGAAACGGGAGGAACTTAGCGAAACGGGAGGCACTTAGAGAAACGGGAGGGACTTAGCGAAACGGGAGGGACTTAGCGAATCGAAAAGTGCTAACTTAGCGAAACGAAAAGTACTTGGCGAAACGAAAAGTACTGGGCGAAACGAAGAGTACTTGGCAAAACGAAGGCTACTAACTTATCTTTTTTGTAGGTTGAAGGGTCAATTTACAATACATCAATTTACACAAAATAATTTACAATACATAATCCAACTTCCAACATATTCATCAAGATTTACAATACATCAAAATAAGTTATCCAATTTACAAAAAATAATGTTTAAGGTTCCATAATCTGATGGAATAACCGGACCGCCATCTTCTGCCTAAAAAATCCCATATTTTCTGAGGTCACATTATGCACGGGTTGATTAGCGGTCAAGTGTTCCATGTACATTAGCGTGAAGACCCCACAGTCCCCGCTCTCTGTTGCCCGTGGGACTTCTCCAACCTTAGTAGCAGCGGTTTTCACTTTGGGGTGTGGAAACCGTTTGTAAGTCATTGGTTGGATGGGGCCTTCGAAGTTGAAATTAGGATACTTTACCCTCTCACCGGGAGTGATTGTTTTGGCGAATATAAATGGAATCATGTCGCAGAAGGGTTTCAAATAAGGATCCAGATTCTTATAAAGATAGGCATCACAGTCGCACACGTCAATGCGGTACTTTTGAAGACGTGCTACACACAAAATCCAGTGTTTCTGGTTAATGTTCACTGGCATGTAGACATCGTCAATTGTTGACCACTCTGGCATATATCTATGTGGTGCGCCCATATAATAGTCTTTGAATTCGTCGACTGGATATTTGGCAGGATCCTTAATAAAAGCCTGTGCTGTCGCCTGATTCTATCCGACAATACGCAATCCCCAATTGCCGCATGTGTATTTTTATATGTCTTGGGATAGCAGGAAATCCTTTTCCGCAGAAGATGGCAGAATGCATCGATTTCCTACACAATGGGAGCATACAACATACATTCAGTACATATCAAACAACATTGACTAAGTACTTAGCGAAACGAAGAGTACTTAGCGAAACGAAGAGTACTTAACGAAACGAGAGGTACTTAGCGAATCGACAAGTACTTGGCGAAACGATAAGTACTTGGCGAAACGACGAGTACTTAGCGAAACGAAGATTAATGAATTGATTTGCACGGCTTACCGTGTCTTCAATCCATGTAAACCTTGTTACAACTCTAACCAACACTTCCTTCTTTGCTTGAACCGTATGTAAATCCGTTGTCGAATTATCGGTTTTTGGATCATCCAACCACGCCTTTACTTTATCCAATAGCTCATCTTCAAATTTTTGAAGGTGATTCACTTTCATAGGATCCTTTGTCTTGGGCATTTTTGACAAGGAAGGGTTGGTGTACGAGTCATCTTTTTTCGGCTTCCTCACTCTCCTCCCATAATTTCCTTTAGGAGGAGTATTGTATAACTGGAAATCGTCATTGTCATCATTTGTCTGTGCCTTCACATCCCCCACAGTCTTCTCATCCTTCACCTTCACTTTCAAATCCTTCAGTTTCAGATCAACCTCCACATCATCCACCTTAGCCACACCATCCAGCTTCTCACCGTCCTCCACTTTAGCCTCAACGTCCATCTTTACGTCCTCCATCTTCGCATCGTTGTCTTTTCGTTCATCCTCCACCTTCTCATCATCATCGACCTTCTCATCGTTGTCTTTTCTTTCATCCTCCACATTCTCATCATCATCGACCTTCTCATCGTTCTCCACCTTATCCTCATCCATCTTTTCATCATCATCCACCTTCTCACCGTCCTCTTTTTGTTCATCCTCCACCTTCTCATTGTCCTCTATTACATCGTCTTTCTTCCCATCAGTCCCATCATTCATCTTCTCATCATCCCCCACAGTCTCCTGCATCGCTATCATCTCCTACAAAATAGACAAAATTCTGGTCAGTACAAACTTAGCGAATCGACAACAAGTACTTTGCGAAACGAAAAGTAATTTGCGAAACGAAAAGTATTAACTTTGCGAAACGAAAAGTAATTTGCGAAACGAAAAGTACTAACTTTGCAAAACGAAAAGTACTTTGCGAAACGAAAAATACTAACTTAGCGAAACGAAAAGTACGCAGAATACCTCTTTCTTCTCCTCCTCCTGTTCAACCTTGCTCTTCTCAACTTCGACATCCTTCTTATAATCCTTAACCTGCAAAATAGGTACTGGTCAGATCAGATATGTACTTAACGAAATGAAATGTAAAGTGCAAAATTCAATATCTCCATACCTCAGTATTCTTTTCCTCTTCGACCTTCACAGCCTTCTTAGAATCCTTCTTCTTACTCTTCTTCTTCTTTATATTCTCCTCCATATCATCTAATCTGGTTAATAATATGGACATCCTTTTGTTGGATTTTTCTAACAACTGTTTGGACATATTAAAAACCATCTTCTTGAACGACTCAAGGTGAGTTTGTTGAGTTTCTTAAATTGTGATTTGTAGCTCTTTGATGAGCTTTGTTTTCATCTTTTTCATCTCCTCTTTCATCTCTATTTTCAGCTCCTCCTTCATCTCATTAAAATCACATCCAACAGTAGGTGTTGGAGCCCGAGGAGAAGGTGTGTCAGCCCGAGGACTTGAGGTCGCAGATGGGGGAGTAAGAATGTGGGCCGGAATCGATTCATAAGCAAGCTTCTTCTTCAAGTTGGCTGCTTCTTTAAGAGTAGCATCAGCCTTTCTCTTCCTCGTGGCAGGTTTGGGGGGAATCGGAGTAACTTCTTCATGTTCACTTTCTTCGTCTTCATCAACATCATCTTTTATTACCTTCCCATCAGTAAATCCCTCAAAAAAATCATCAGCTATCTCGTTGATTTGCTCAAATACATCACCACTGTATAACCTCTTCTCCATGGAGGACTCTTCCATCTCAGTCACATCCGTGGTCTCTAGAGCAGTCTTTACCTCCATCGATGTGTTTTTCCTGTTGGAATGATAGAGTAACAACCTTGGGCGTAGAGGGTCATTAATCTGATTCCTTCTGGCGAATTTAGGGATAAAGTTTTCGAAGACCTCATACGTCCACACTTGAAGTGCCAATGCGAACCCATAGATGTTATATGCAAAAGGAGCATAAGGTTCTTCAGCCTTCTTCTTCTTGTCAAAAAATGAGGTACAGAGATGTTTCATGTTCTTGTTTAAACCCTTGAGGGTGGCTCTAAAGGTGACCTTCCCCCATGGATATTGGAGGAAAGTGTCCTTGTCTTCCACCATGTTGAGTATTTTTGGAAATATAACTCTTTTTGGGTGAAATGTGAATAGGTACTGGCAAATCAGGCATACCAGCCCCATCTTGAATGCATCTTCCTTGTCTTTGCATTTGAAAAAAGCCTTCTCGAAGTCGCACATTTTCACACTCATGCTCCCTTTAAAGTATTTAACCGAGAGAGGTGGACAACAGCGCAATTTTTCTTGGTCCAACTCAGGATAAACGCCGAAACATAGGCCGGTAACTAACGCATACTCCTTCATACCAAATACAAGCTTTTGCCCATTCACCATGAAAGTTATCTCCTTGGAGTTTGAGCTTAACCTCCTCAACAACATTTGATGTACAATACTTCCTGAGAACTACAAGAGGGGGGCTGTGAATAATGATCTGAACTGGGTATTGTACACACTCTCCAGAAGATCCATTTCCTCGAACTTATTCACAATCTTCTTCAGGGTGAGGGCACTTTTCCACGAAATCCGACCGGGAAACTCAGTAACAGTTGTTTCTGCCATCTACAAAAGGAAACAACATCATCAAAAATGTTAGAATAAACACATACAACGTAAGAACTTAGCGAATCGGGAGGTACCTAGCGATTCGCTAAGTGCCTCCCGATTCGCTAAGTACTTAGCGAATCGGGAGGTACTTAGCGAATCGCTAGTCACTTAGCGAATCGGGAGGCACTTAGCGAATCGAGAGGTACTGAGCGAAACCGTTAACTGAACATAAGACAGCATTACCGAATCGGAAACAATACGAAACTAATCAGAAACAAACAATAAACTTAACATGCAAAAACCCTAAACAAAAAATCTGAAACAAACACTTAAACTTAACATGCAAAGACCAAAATCCATAAGCAAAAAAACAGAAAATGATCGGCCACAACTAGGTATTTAGCGAATCGCTAGGTACTTACCGAATCAGAAGGTACTTACCGAATTGGAAGGTACCTAGCGAAACCCTAATGAAACCCTAATGGCAACAAAAATATACTGAACAGAAACCCTACTGGCAAAAAATATATACTGAACAGAAACACTTAACATTACACTAACATGCAAAAACCACCAATGAACAAAAAAGCAGAAAATGATAATGAACAAACCTTAATGACGAACGAGAAGAAAGCAGAAATGATCGGGCTTGACAAGATTCAGTGAAGAGAAAATGGGTTAGAGAGAGAGAGCCGGGCAGTTGAAATGAAATGTTCTGAAATTTTTGAATATATAAGGTCTAGCGCGTGTGAGTACGCGCGTCTCTTCAACTTCCGTAGCGAGTCGGGAGGCACTTAGCGAATCGGGAGGGACTTAGCGAAACGGGAGGCACTTAGCGAATCGGGAGGGACTTAGCGAATCGGGAGGGACTTAGCGAAACGAGAGGTCAACGAGCTCCAGCTAAGAGAAGATGGTTTGAATACGTTTTCGCTACTATATTTTAATAACGAAATCGAATTCAAACCATTCTCCTAGCTGGAGCTCGTAGTACTTAGCGAATCGTCAAGTACAAAATTTTTTATTGGTTTCATAGGTAATCTATCTCGTTTGACAAGGTATCAACAACAAAGTCATGGTTTTGAAAAGAACATGTGTTAGCAAAACAAACTCTATAATTTTACATGGAAACATTTAGATTCTTCAGAAAAAGTCTTTGAAGAAGCGATCGTTGAAAATTGTTTGAAATTTATTTCTTTAGCTTAACGACTAACGAAATCAAAGTCATCCAATCTTTGCTTATCTGGAGGTCAATGATAGATTCTTCAAAGGCATTTTCTGAAGAATCTAAATGTTTCCAATGTAAAATTAGAAGGTTTGTTTTGTTAACACATGTTCTCTTCATAACCATGAAGTGATGTAAATACCTTGTCAAATGAAGTTCATGATTAACTATAAATAACAAAAAATCTTGATACTTAGCGAATCGCGAGGTATACTTAGCGAAACGGTAAGTCCGTAGCGAAACGGTAAGTCCGTAGCGAAACGGTAAGCAGATCTGAAACGGAAACACATACGCTCTTATCAGACAAAGATTTTCTGCAAATATGAACAAATAACAAATAATAACCTAACGAAATGCTCAAACATGAACCAATATGAACCATATAAGAAATAAGAATCAACAAAACGGAGAAAATGATGGACATAAAGGAAATATGAAAAGGTTTTTGAAATGAAGAAAATGTAAACAAGAACATAACTGTTAGAATGAAGATCTACCTCGACGACCTTCAAATAGTTAGAATCGGAGAACTCACATAAACCCTAGTATAAGAAACCTGCATGCAAAATAGATTTAGGGTTAGAAATCGGCAATAGATAAACATAAATGAATTAGTTAGGTTAGAAGAGCTCTGATCGGTATAGATTTGTATGGATATTGGAGGAAACGGAGACGTCGTCGCCGCCGGCCGCCGTCGTCGCCGGCCACCGTGAGTGAAGGAGAGAATTGGAGAAGAGAGAGAAAAAAATTTAGGGAAATGAAATTATTTGGGTATTTATACAAACCCCTAATCCACTTCGCGAAACGCTAAGTGACTTAGCGTTTCGCGAAAGGGCAAAATCGTATAAAAAAAAATAGAGCACCACGAGCGCAAAAAAAATTATAAATTTCCACCAGGTCAAATAACCCGGTTTGTAAGGTCATTTCGTCAAATTTCCCATCAGACTCCTATCATTTACCAGGTTAGATTAATTTGGGTAATATTCTTAATTTGATCAAACTTCTTCTTAAATAAGTCGAGACAGACATACACATTACTTTTACAAAGATAACAAGAAGTTGCTAGTGTTTAGGATATAAAAAATAAAAAAATAATTAGTTTACGTATTAAAAAAATAAATAAAAAATAGAAAAATAACTGTTAGATTATTTCGTCTACCTATTTTAATTATTGGAATATGCTTAACTTTCCAAAAATCTTTACCATCTGGTTCTCTTATATTTTGTGAGAATGTCCAAAGCATGTCCAACAGAGACAAATATTGCAAGTCTCTAAGATGTTCTGTCCCTGTGGGTACCGTTAGTAGTGAATAGCAAGAATGGAGTTGTAGCTCTCTTAGCCTAGGCATAGCTCCTTCTGTCAACACTATCCTCTTTAAAGCAAACAACCAACTAAGAACATGTTTCTCCCTTTTAGCCAGCAAATCCCCAAGGACTACAATTGCGAGAGGCAGTCCTCCGCACTTTTTCATCAGACTCCACGAGATATCGTGCATCTCTTCGGGACAAACACTTGTTGGGTCAGCTCATTTGGCAGCTGGGCCTAACAAATTAATAAAGCCCATTAGGGCATATTTAATTAAGGAAAAAAAAAACACAACAGTTTGAGATTGGTTTTTCTCTCTCTCTTCTAGCAGTTCTTCCTCCATTGAAGCAGCAATTCCTCCATTGCAGCAGCAATTCCTCCATTGCAGCAGCAGGTTCTTCTTCTGATTTCCTTTATCTCTTCTCCATTTGGTTAGCCATCTTTAATGATGATGATAATGTATGTGAATGACAAGTTAAGATGAAGTCAATTGATAACTTTTGTTAGATTACCTCTAGGCTTGTATTGAACTACATTGTATACCCATTTGATATAGTGGATGATTTAAGTGGCCGAAGTGTCCCGTGGTTTTACCTAATTTGGGTTTTCCACGTAAAATCTTGGTGTCCTGCTCTCTGTTTTTGATTGTTTGATGCTCAATTGTTTTGGCTGCCTATTTGATTACACAAAAGGGAAAAAGAATTGTTAGGCCTTGTTGTAGCTTGTTTATTTCTGAATTGCTAAACATGTGCTATTATTCGATTTCTCCAACAAGTGGTATCAGAGCTGAGTTCGTTTGGTGGTGATTCTTGTATAATTCAAATGGAAGAATCGTTGAGCAGTAATGGAACAATGATCAAACTCACAGCTACCAATTACACAATCTGGAAGTCACGAATGGAGGACTTATTGTCTAATTATGATTATGAAGACACTATTTTGGGTGATAAAGGCAAACCAGAGGCTATGAAAGATGGAGATTGGAAGAAGCTGAACAGAAAGGCAATTGGTAAAACCAGGCAATGGGTTGACAACAGTGTGTATCAACATGTGGCTACTGAGGTTAATGCTCATAAAGTGTGGACTATTTTGAGTGAGCTGTATGAGAAGAACAACACTCAAAACAGAGCATTTCTATTTAGGAAGCTTTGCTCGTTGAAATATCAAGATGGGTCTTCTATGTCTGAGCATCTAAATGCTTTTCAGGGGATTCTAAATGAGTTGGCTGCGATAGGAATAAAATTTGATGATGAGCTTCATGCTATGTGTTTGATTAATTATTTGCCTGATAGTTGGGAAACACTTGTGGTTTCAATTACCAATTCTGTTCCACAAGGTAAGCTCACTTTGAAAATGATGAAAGAGAGTGTGCTGAATGAAGAGGCTAGAAGAAAAGAACAGGGCTTCTCGACTCCAAGTCAGGTGTTCGTGACCGAGAGAAGGGGTAGAAGTAAAAGTAAAACTCCAAAGAATCGCAGTGGCAGTTTAGACAGGTCACGGGGAACATCTAGCTCGAGAAAAGAGATTACATGTTATCATTGTGGCAAGCCAAGACACAAGAAGTATCAGTGCAGATCTTTGAAACGGGAACAAAAGGAGAATAAGCAAGATGGAAGTAGTAAGGTTGCAGATGTGGGTGGTAACGACATCGATATTGTTTACGACAATGATAGTATCAACCTTGTTTCTCAAGATACACAATGGGTGGTAGACTCAGGTGCTTCTTATCATGTCACCAATCGTTGTGATATATTTGCTTCTTACACTAGTGGACAGTTTGGTTTAGTGACGTTGGGAAACCATGTTACGTGTAAGATTATTGGAAAAGGAGATGTTTGTTTGGATACTAACACTTCATGCAAACTACTTTTGAAGAATGTTCGACATGTTCCTGATATTCGGATGAATTTGATCTCTACTGGTATTCTTGATGATGAGGGCTATCATAGTTACTTTGGTGAAGGAAAATTGAAACTCACTAAGGGGTCTTTGGTGATAGCTAAAGGAAAGAAGGTCGGTTCTCTTTATGTGACAGAGACTAAGTCTTATGGTGGAGAAGCAAATGCAGTTAATGATTGTTCATCACAGCTTTGGCATAAGAGACTTGGTCACTTAAGTCAGAATGGCATGCGAGTTCTCTCCAAGACAATCGATCTCCAGGGCTTAAAGTCCACAGATTTGAAGACATGCACAGATTGCTTAGTTGGTAAGCAACATAGGGTTTCCTTCAAAAGTTTCTCTCCATCTAGGAAGCCCAATATCCTAGATATGGTTCACACAGACATATGTTTTATGGATTCCTTAACTTTAGGTGGTGCTCATTATTACATCACTTTTATCGATGATTGCTCAAGGAAGGTGTGGGCATATTGTTTGAAGACTAAGGATCAAGCATTGGATTACTTCAAGTTGTTTCATGCTGAAGTGGAGAGAGAAACTGGGAAGAAGTTGAAATGTGTTCGTTCGGACAATGGTGGCGAATACAGAGGACCATTTGTGGAATACTGTAAAAGTCATGGGATCAAGCTTTTGAAGACTGTGCCAAAAACACCTCAACAGAATGGAGTTGCAGAGAGGATGAACAGGTCTATCAATGAGAGAATTTTGTGTATGTTGTCTCATTCTAAATTGCCAAAATCCTTTTGGGGAGAGGCAATGAAGACAACGGTTGATCTGATAAACCTTTCACCCTCAACTCCTTTAGATGGCGACATTCCAGAAAGAGTTTGGAGAGGTAAAGACGTCTCTTATGATCACTTGAGAGTTTTTGGTTGTAAAGTGTTTGTTCATGTTCCTCGAGACGAGAGAGCTAAGCTTGATAGCAAGACGAGACAGTGTATCTTTATTGGGTATGGCCACGGAGAATTTGGGTACCGATGTTGGGATCCGGTTAACAAGAAACTCATTAGAAGTAGAGATGTGGTATTCTTTGAAGATCAGACCATTGAAGACTTTGAGAAAAAGGAAAAGCCGAAGTCTACAGAGAATGAATTGTCTGACAATGGTAGGATTCGTACACCACAATCACAGCCCAATGATGTGGAGAATGCCCAAGTTGAGGTTGATGAGACTCCTTTAGTTGATGCTGAGCCAATTGAGGAAGCTGAACAAGATGATGATAGTTCTCTAGAGCCACCTGATGATCAACATATTAGAAGATCTAGTAGGCAGAGACAACCTTCTAGTAGGTATCCTCCCAATGAGTATGTGATGTTGACTGACGGGGGAGAACCAGAAACCTATCAAGAAGCATTGTCTCATGAAAACAAGAACAAGTGGTCGGTGGCAATGCAAGAAGAGATAAATTCCTTGCAAGAGAACGAAACTTATGACTTGGTGAAACTTCCAAAAGGAAAGAAGACTTTGAAGAACAAGTGGGTATTCAAGTTGAAGCACCAAGAGAATAACTCACAACCTCGATACAAAGCAAGACTGGTTGTGAAGGGCTTTGAACAGAAAAAGGGAATTGATTTTGAAGAGATCTTCTCACCGGTTGTGAAGAGGTCATCCATCAGAGTTGTGTTAGCATTGGCTGCTAGTCAAGATTTGGAAATTGAACAACTGGATGTGAAGACTGTATTTCTCCATGGTGACTTGGAGGAAGAGATCTATATGGAACAACCGGATGGTTTCAAAGTTAAAGGTAAAGAAGATCTTGTCTGCAGGTTGAGGAAAAGCTTGTATGGGCTCAAGCAAGCGCCTAGACAATGGTACAGGAAATTTGACTCTTTCATGGAAGCAAATGGGTACAGTAAGACTACTTCTGATTATTGTGTTTTCATCAAGAGATACGGTGTTGATGATTATGTTATTCTTCTGCTCTATGTTGATGATATGCTGATTGTTGGGCAAGATATTGCGAAAATTGAGAAGCTCAAAAGGGATTTGAACAAGTCTTTTGCAATGAAGGATTTGGGTTCAGTGAAGCAGATCTTAGGCATGGAAATCACAAGAGACAGAAAGAACAGAACACTTTGGCTATCACAGGAGAAGTACATTGAGAAGGTACTTGAGAGGTTTGCAATGAAAAATGCAAAACCGGTTTCAGTTCCACTTGCAGGTCATTTCAAGTTGAGTTCTAAACAATGTCCTACAAGTGAGAAAGAGAAAGATGAAATGAAGAATGTACCTTATGCCTCTGCAGTTGGTAGTCTTATGTATGCCATGGTATGTACAAGACCGGACATAGCACACGCAGTTGGTGTTGTTAGTCGGTACCTCTCCAACCCTGGAGAAGAACATTGGTTGGCTGTTAAGTGGATTCTCAGATATCTTCGAGGCTCTTCGAAAGCACGTTTATGTTTCGGAAGTGATACTCCTATTTTGGAAGGTTTACAGATTCTGATATGGCGGGTGATGTTGATTCAAGAAAATCTGTATCAGGTTTTTTGGTTACCTTTGCAGGCGGTGCTGTTTCGTGGCAGTCAAGGTTACAAAAGTGTGTTGCTTTGTCTACTACAGAAGCTGAGTATATTGCAGCTACTGAGGCATGTAAAGAGGTGTTATGGATGAAGAAGTTCCTACAAGAGTTGGGCCAAAAGCAAGAGAAGTTTACTTTGTTTTGCGACAGTCAAAGTGCCATTCATCTCTCAAAGAATTCAGCTTTTCATTCGAGATTCAAACACATCGACGTGAGATATCATTGGATACGTGATGTGCTTGAGGCAAAAGAGCTGAACTTGGAGAAGATTCATACAAGTGAGAATGGTGCTGATATGTTTACGAAATCCTTGCCTAAGGACAAGTTTGAAGATTGTCGGGAGAGAGCGGGTTTATTGGAGCCTGCGAAGTTGTGCTGACGGGGGAGATTTGTTAGGTCAGCTCATTTGGCAGCTGGGCCTAACAAATTAATAAAGCCCATTAGGGCATATTTAATTAAGGAAAAAAAAACACAACAGTTTGAGATTGGTTTTTCTCTCTCTCTTCTAGCAGTTCTTCCTCCATTGAAGCAGCAATTCCTCCATTGCAGCAGCAGGTTCTTCTTCTGATTTCCTTTATCTCTTCTCCATTTGGTTAGCCATCTTTAATGATGATGATAATGTATGTGAATGACAAGTTAGGATGAGGTCAATTGATAACTTTTGTTAGATTACCTCTAGGCTTGTATTGAACTACATTGTATACCCATTTGATATAGTGGATGATTTAAGTGGCCGAAGTGTCCCGTGGTTTTTACCTAATTTGGGTTTTCCACGTAAAATCTTGGTGTCCTGCTCTCTGTTTTTGATTGTTTGATGCTCAATTGTTTTGGCTGCCTATTTGATTACACAAAAGGGAAAAAGAATTGTTAGGCCTTGTTGTAGCTTGTTTATTTCTGAATTGCTAAACAGGTGCTATTATTCGATTTCTCCAACAACACTTTTGTATTTATCACCTCGAAAAGCTTTCATGCAGAAAAGGGTCCAAGACTCTTCATTAGACAAAGGATTGAGGTTGAACATGCGATTAGTCATTTCAGTTGACGAGACTATTTCTCCATTACGTGTAGTGAAGATGATCCTACTCCCACACGAGAAGCAAGGAAATGCAAATCTAACCTGATCCCAGGCCTCAACGCTCCAAATATCATCAAACACAATAATGTACACAATCATCAAACACAATAATGTACAATAATGCAGATAATTCTTCAATGCATCGATCAATTGAATCACATCCATTTTGTCTATCTCTTCATTTCCTACTTCTTTAGTTTTATCCATGAAGCTCTTCAAGGAAGCTCGAAGAAGTTCCAAGCAAGTAAATGACTGAGAAACAGTAATCCAAGCTTGACAATCAAAGTGCCCCTTAGCGGGACTCTCATAGACTTTCCTCACAAGAGTGGTCTTTCCTACGCCACCCATCCCTACCACGGTGACGATAAGTAGATTCTTATCTTCCACATTAAGCAATGAAATCAACTGACTCTTAGAATTATCAATTCCCACAAGAGCAGTGTCATCAACAAATAGAGCATCAAGTCTAAGGTTCATACCTCCTAATTAATTCAACATGTGTACTCGGAAGAGAAAAGGTCTCTCTTCTTTCTTTGATTCCTTTCATCTTCAAGTTAATGTATTTTATCTTATCAGATAAGAGGTACCTTATTCTCATACCTTGCAGATGAAAGAGCCATGCTCTTAGGAAGTGATGAGATGGTGGGGGGGTCAAAAGAAGTAAGAACTCTTCCACGACGTCTTCAGTCTCATAAGCCACGTCTCGTCTCTGACTTGCTTCACCCATGTCTTCAGCCCGACGTCCTTTTCATCCATTGATTCCGCAATCTGCAGGAAAGAATTCATGTATTCCAAATCATCCTTCAAATTACTCACTCTCTGGCGAACACCTGTCATTGATCGAGTTTCATTTGCAAGAAAGGTAACCAGCATTTTCACCGCCGCCTCAACTGCTATCGTTGTCATTTTGCTCCTTGTTGTTGTGTTCACGGCAAGAATGCAAAGGATTCGTCAATGTCAATGTTTTTTTTGTAACGAGAGTTGTCAAAAGTCATGAACAATGTTATTTTTTCATCAATTGAATGATAATAAATCAAGAATGGACATGAATGGTGGTGTATGACCCAACCAACATGAATTATTTTTATTTGTGAAAAAAAGTCGTATTCTCCTTATCATTGCTGTGGAATTTAAAAGCGATTCATTATTTTGTTTTGAGATAATCCCTTCCTATATTTTTATTTTTATTTTAAAAAATTATGATTAACCAAGTTTTCATTTTGTACTCTCTTTTTTTTGCGCTTTTTTTTTTGTATTGACGTTGAGCTTAGCTGGATATTCGAATTTTGTAACAAACTTCAAACAAATTAAATTTGTTTTTTATTTAGAAAAAGAAGACAAGTTAAAATAAAAATAAATGAATGATTGAAAATCAATTTATCTATTTATCTGCCAACCAATCTTGACTTCTCAACGTCTACGCGTCTTTGTCTTTATCTTTCCTTTCTTCTAATTAAAGACAAATAATTTTTTTATTTTAATCAGTTTATTGATATATTTTTATTAAATTTGTGTTTATAAAATAAGTACATGAAAAATAACATTAATTTGAAGAAAAAGATTTAATATAAAAACTTTAGATTAATAATTTCATTTATTACGATTAGAAGTTAAAAGAATTGAGAAAAATGTTGTATTTAATTATAACTTTAGAATACAATAATCATCATAGTAGGTGGGATTGGAGTTTTCAAAAGAGAAATGATTAAGGGAGGAAATTTGGGTGAGGGAATAAAAGAGGGAATGACATGACATAATCTGATTGACTGAAAAAATTAAATAATTTCTCTATTTTCTCCCACTTTTCCATTTTTCAAATGAAGGTGATGCCAAGTAATTTTTTTTCATTCCCTCCTTAAATTCTCTCTCTCTATTATTCCTATTTTTAAAAACCTAAAAGGAGAAAAAAATAATTGTTAATGATTTTGAGGAGGTGATGATTATTTTTAATAAAAAAACTTAAAATGTATTAATATATATAAATAAAACAAAAAAATAACAATTTAAAATAAAATGATTTTAGTATTTTGGTTAATAAAATAAGTGAAGTGATTGTTGAGAAATGATTGATTGAAAAATTAATTTTTTTTGAGTTATTTTAAAACTCAAAGAGATCAAGACCTTGCATAGGTATTTTTCGTGATGATATTAGACTTAAAAACAAACTAGCCTTAATGTTTTAAAGACTAATTAAGGCCAAGAAGACTTGTAAGAAGTTTGGTGGCATATTCAATTGTTTAGACATATGATTGATTTATGAATTTGGATCAACCCTTTTTCCACGCTACTAGATTTATTGAATAAAATATATTAAATAAATTATATTTTCACTTAACTAGTAATAGATAGTTGATTAATAGGATCTTAAAATGTTATTTAAATGATTCTTTTAATGTGGGAGTGATAATAAGATAGCATGTCCAACTTCTTTTGGGTTTTAAACAAATACGGGTCAAACAGGGTGCTAGCGAAGTAGATTGAACCGAGTTGTGAACGAAACTCTCGATAATTTAGATAATAAAAAACGATAACTTAGACCATCTAAATTAGTTGAAAATTATATTTTTTAAATAATATATATGTATCATTTTATAAAATACTTTAATACTTTTTTGGAAGCACTAATTTTTATTAATTATAATTTGTAGAAAAGACTTGATAATAATAAAAACTATAAACCTTGTATAAAGAGAGACTCAACCTATAAACACAATATGATATAGAATCATAATTTATTTATTATTATATAGATCATTCCTAACTAGGGTCGTAAACGAATCAAATCGAAGCGAATATTACTGTATTCGATTCGTATTCGTGAAACTATTCGAATATTCGTATTCGTATTAAAAAAAAATTCGAATAATTAATGTGATTCGTATTCGATTTGAAATTGATATTCGTATTATTCGATTCGAGTATTCGATTCGATTTTTTTTAAAACATATTTTATACAATTTATTCGAAAATTTGAAAATTAATATTTTTACATAATATATAACAATATTCAATAAAATTACCTAATAAAAATTAAATAATAATGTTCAAATTACGATTTCAATATTCAACTCCCAATACAATGCAATGCAAAACATTAATTAAAACTTCTGCGTAACATAACATTAATAGGCTGAAATTGCAATGTCTTTTGTTTTTCAGTGTGCATTTTCTTTTGCACGCACATCTTCAAGTGATTCCAAAGATGACTTGTTGTACCGGTAGTTGACCTAAAAATAAGACTTTTGCAATATATACATTGGTACTTAAAATTTCCATCATTTCCGATCACTTCAATGAATTCGGTATGAGCTTTAGAAACTTCCTTTCTCTTTTTCCTTTCAAAATGCCCCTTATCTTCCTCAACTTCATCATCTTTACCATCTTCCACATTTTTACCTTCTTCCTCAACTTCATCATCTTTACCTTCTTTCTTATCTTTCTCCCCATCAATATTCACATTCTCAATTTACAAGGCACCATCACATTCATCATCATTTATCTCGATCATAGTTTTCTTCCCCTTTCATAACAAATATGTAATTAGAGCTTAAAATGTTAAAAAAATATATCTATATTCTAAATGATATACAATATTTAATAGTCATATTAGATATGAGTTACAACTGGTCAAGAAATACATGGCCGGAGAAGAAAAGAACTCACCGGAGAAATCACTGGAGTAGTGTCGAGTGGAGAGGACGACGAGCGGAGAAGAGAACTACATGGAGGCGGCGACGGCGACCGAAGTAATGTCGACTGGAGAAGAGAAGAGATGAGATGGAGGCGGTGGTGGTAGGTTTTGAGTGATTAGCAACAGAATGACTAGATGTGGGTTTCAAGTTTTCAACCGAAGAAATATATATATGTACTAGGGTTTTAGAATATAAAATTAAAATTAATAAAATGGTATATATAATATATATATATAATCGAATATTAGCCAATACCGAATCGAATATCTTGATTTTGTATTCGTATTCGTTTATTAGTCGAATCGAATATTTTTATTCGAATTCGAATCACAAAATTACGAATACGAATATCAAAATTCAAATACGAATACCGAATCGAATACAACCCTATTTCCAACCCAAAAAATCATTCTCAAACTCAAAATGCCGTAAACATCACATCAACATTAATTCATCTCCAACTCAAAAACTCATTTCCAAACTTAAAAGAATATTCTTAGAATATTCCTTTTATATACAAGTTGAAGAAAGCATTGTACGGATTGAAGCAAACACCTCGTGCATGGTATGGAAATATCGATGAGCACTTTGTCGAGAGATGATTTTTTAGGAGTCCTAACGAACCGACACTTTACATCAAGCACGGTGAATCCAATATGCTCATTGTCTCTCTTTATGTTGTTGACTTGATTTTTACTGGAAATGATGAAAAAATGATCAATGAGTTCAAAATTGATATGATGAAAAATATGAGATGAATGATTTGGGCTTCTTACATTACTTATTTGGTATTGAGATTGATCAAAATGATGGAGGTGTTTTTATTTGTCAAAAGAAGTATGTCCAAAGTATTCATTCAAATTTTCAAAATGGAGAAATGTAATCATGTGATGACTATGTTGGTAGTAGATGAGAAGTTGATGAAAAATTATGGTAGTAGTGATGTCGATTCGGTACAATATAGAAGTTTGGTTGGAAGTTTGTTATACCTTACCACTACGAGACCCGATATCATGTTTGCTACGTGATTATTATCTCGGTTTAACACCGATCGAGCAAAATCATTTTTGAGTTGCAAAGAGATTGTTGCGATACATAAAAAAGACAATGGAATATGGTCTCATATTTGAAACAAATGATAGTGAAGATGTTGAGTCGTTTGGATTATGGGACATCGATTGGGCTAGAAGCATGGATGACATGAAAAGTACGTTCGGGTATTGTTTTTCACTCGGTTCATGTATTTTTTTCATGAGCGTCGAAGAAGCAAGAGAGAGTTGCTCATTCCTCCGTCGAAGCCGAATACATATCGGAAAATGAAGCGAACAAACAAGTGGTTTGATTACGGAAGATTTTAGAAAACATGGGGGAGAAACAAGACATGGCAACGGTTCTATTTTGCGACAGCAAATTGGCAATTCCTATGTCGAAAAAATCGGTATTTCATAGTCAAACAAAGGACATCAACCTCAAGCATCACTACATTCGTGAAACGATGGATAATGAAGAAGTGATGATCAAACATGTAATGACCAAAGATCAACTTGGAGATATCTTTACCATTGCACCTACTTGGAACAAATTCGTCTACTTACGAGATTGGTATTCGTCCACTACAATATAATCCTTTCAAATGGTATTTCATTCTAATTGTCAATTTTATTCGATTTGACCTGTAGTGGTTGGATTAGGTCGAATATTATTAACGTAAAATAAAATATCATTTATAAACTATTGTAGTTACAATACATTTTTATATAGATAATCATTATATGGTACCATGTATTAATTATATGGTATAAATTATCAACACAGTGTTGGGTTGGAAATATAAAATATGTATAAATTATAAATGTTTTATTATTATTATTATTATGTGTGGTTGGTGATATAAAAAATTAGTAAGAAGTGTAAGAAGACTATTTTACCCTTAAATTTATATTAATTATTATTTTAATATTTATCTTATAATTAGTTTGTATTATTAATTATATTAAAATTAATAAAAATATAATATATAGTTATGCGTATAAATGTATTTTAAAAATAAATTATATTGTTATATGGTTTACCATATTTTAAATATAATTTAACTTATATAAATATAAAATAATGTTTGAAATTAAAATGTATAATTATAATTAGTTTTAAAAAAAAGTTATATAGTATAAGTTGTATTAATTAATAATAATAATAATATTTAGTTATAGTTTATTATTATTATTATATTTTAAAATATAATAAAGAAATTAAAATTAATTTTAATAATTTTATATTTTTAATTAACATTATTAATTATGTAAAATTATTATTTTTATATTTTTAATTAAAATTATTAATTATTATATTTAATTATGTAAAATTATAACTTTTAAATTTTATACTTAAAAAAATAATATAATTTTTCTAATATATATATATATATATATATATATATATATATATATATATATATATATATATATATATATATATAAATTTAAAAAATAAAAAAAGTATGTAAATGCGTATTTATTATTATTTAAATTAAAAAAGTGATATACAGTTAACTATAAATAAATATATTCTTATAATTTATTATTATTATTATATTTTAAAATATAATAAAGAAATTAAAATTTTATTGATATAAAAGATAGAAAAAGAATATTAATTTTTTTTAAAACTTATAAATTATTTGTTAACTAATATTAGTAGGTACTATGTTATACCTGATTAAATGTATAAATAATAGGGAAAAATGTCAATTTTATTTATAAAGTTGGAGGAATGTGACAAATTTATTTACAAAGTTGTAAAATTCTATTTATGTATATAAACTTGTCAAAATGTGTCAAAATTATTTAACATAACAGAATGTCTCAAACGGCGTTAAGTTTTTATCCACGTGGATATTTATTTTTTTATATTTTTTTAACCTATTTTTTACATTTGAAACAGACCTTCTTTTTCTATTTAATATATAAAATTAAATAATTAAAATTTTCCTTCTTCTACCTACCATCATCTTCATCCCTCTCTTCACTAGCAGGCAGCCCACCATCATCTTCATCCTCTCTCTTTCACAGCCTCCGCAACCAATCTATTCACATTCAAGAACTCAACAAATCGAATCTCAATCTCCAGAGGATGTCCCAAGCTGTTTTTGCTATTCCTTTTTTAACTAGATCATTCATAGACTTTGATATTACTGTTAGGCCTGATAATACAGACTTGTTTCGTGATCTGATCATCGAATGGACCAGTTTCGATCAAACAATATAATATCTGTAATAAACCTTGTTTATTTCCTATTGAACTCTGTGATTGAGGATCTAACTAAATGAGTTTAAAAACCCTAGCTGAAGCGATCTTGGAACTAGTTTTTCCTTCACGAAGAACAATCAGAAACAATGACAAACAAGTGACATATCACATTTAACTTATCAAAATCTCAATTTTATTTTTCAAAATTCTAACCATCCGCCAAAAACTTATTGTTCTAATCCCTAGTTGCAGGCAAATTATTCAAATGAAATCCAGGATTTCTAGTTTGATGTTTCACATTGAATATATAACATATTACTTTGACATCAATTGAGAAGAATATAGGGTGAAATTCGGAGAGAGAAGACAAAGTGGGTTTTAGAAATGGTGGATGAGATTTTAGAGATTAAGATTTAAATGAAAAGAATATGAATCGGGTGAAGGAGGAAAGAGAATGAAATTATTATTTATTTATTTAATAAATGTAAAGAAAAAGTCTGTTTGAAATGAAAAAAAATAAGTTAAAACAAAATATAAAATAAATATCCACGTGGATAAAAAATTAACTCCGTTTGAAACATTCTGTTATGTCAAATAATTTTGACACATTTTAACAAGTTTGTATACATAAATAGAATTTTACAACTTTGTAAATAAATTTGACACCTCCCTCCAACTTTATAAATAAATACTCCCTCCAACTTTATAAATAAATACTGTATATATAAATATTAATGGGAAGAATGTCAATTTTACACACCAAGTTGTAGGAAGATGTCAAATTTACTTATTAAGTATCAAAATTTTATTTATATGTATGAACTTGTCAAAAAGTGTCAAATATATTTAAAATAACAGAAATGTTAAACGGTGTTAAAATTTTTGCCACATGTAATATTCACATATTTTTTATTTTTTTAAATTTACATTATTTTAATTATTTTTCCATTTAAACAAAACTTATTTTTACTTTCTCTCTCGTCCCTCCACAACTCTCCATTTTTTCTAATTTTTCTCTATTTGATTAACTCAAGTTCTTTTGGATTTTTACCTTCTTCTAACCTCCAAATACTCCCTAACTGAACTTTAAATAGTCATCATCGTTGGTGGAAGTTTTTGTTGGCCGATTCCTAAAATTATAGACGTTGTGGCCAAAATCTTCATTAGTCGAACCCTAAATCATTGTCGCCATTAGCGGACAATGTCGAATCAAGGTAATAAAATTAATAATAAAATTACTCATAGATGAAGAAATGAAGAGGGAAATATTTAAAGAAAATGGTAAGTTGTGAGGGTAAAGAAAGAGAAAATAAATAGGAAAAGACTTTAATGTTTTGTTTGAATAAAAAATAATTAAAGTAATGTAAATTTAAAAAAATAAAAAATATGTGGATATTAAATGTGGCAAAAATTTTAACACCGTTTAACATTTCTGTTATTTTAAATATATTTGACACTTTTTGACAAGTTCATACATATAAATGAAATTTTGATACTTAATAAGTAAATTTGACACCTCCTTACAACTTGGTGTGTAAAATTGGCATTCTTCCCAAATATTAATAATACAAATAATTTTTACACTATTTTCAGTAGATTGTGATATAGTTTTGTATATCATAACAAACTTAGTGTCTCTGCGAATATTCTTCTTACCCCCATTTTTGTCCTGTGAGGATTTCCTGATTCAAATTCCCCTATCCGAATTTGAACCTGGCAGGGTATTATTGGTTCCATTGTCATCTTTAGTAACTTGCATTTTGATGATGAGCCTCCTTCACACTTTGTGAAGAAGAATATGTTGGTTTTATATTGCCACCTATTATTTACCAGCTCCAAACAGAGCCTTAAGTACCTAAACATTACTAATCTTTTCTTTTCCAGTCTCAGTCACAAAGATTGAATCTTTTTTCATTTTTTGGGTTTCAGGAATCGACCCGAAACGGGTCTTTAACTAAATCGTATGGAGCCCATAACACATCAAGCGGGCAAGGTCTTCCTTCATCTAACCTGACCCACGGCTTACCTTTTCCACTCCAATGCAACAAACTAACAGGACCCGAATGCAAATCTCGACAATTTCCATTCAAATTATCTCCCCCAAGCCCATGCTGGTTCCAACGATGATCAACCGACGTAATTCTTCCTGCAAACACCAACAAGAATGGCGGAAGAGAACCAAGCTCATAAATCCTCATCCTCTTCTGAATCTCCATCCACTTTTCGATCCTCTTAGTGTAATTCCCCTCCCTCCAACGTTCAAGATCGATCACCATCACTCCCGTATTGAAATAACAAGCTTTCCGATTCACAAACGTTAACGAGAGACTCGGGTTAGACCAGAATCTACGCGTAAAATACGAACTAAAATTCGCGTCGCAATATTCCGGGGCTGCCACCACGCTGCCTCCGGCGGCGGCTGCGAGTTTGGAAATGTCGTCGACGAGAATTACATCGGAGTCAAAGTAAATGACTTTACGAATGTGGAATGGGAGGAGATCGGGGAGGTAGTTACGAGCGTAGTTTAGAGGAGAATCGAGGGCTGATCGGATCGAGGTTGATATTAGTTTGGAAATGGAGGTGGGATCGAAAGTGTAGATTTGGAATTTTAGGTAAGGGAAGGATGATTGAAGGAGGGATGAGTTTTCGTTTGGGGAGTTTGCGACGATGAAGTGGAATATTAGGTTTTGCGGGCAGGTGGAGTGTTGGAGGATTGAGAGAATTGCAGCCATTGTTCCGCGAATGTAGGTTGAATCGAGGGTCATTGCGATGTGAATTGTGTTGTCGGAGGAGAGGAAATCGACGGTTGAGATCGAAGGGCAGTTTAGGGAGTTGTAAAATTCGGGTGCTTCTTGAAATTGTTGGGAGAAAGAAGTAGAAGTTATGGAGATAAGTAGTAGAGTTTGAATTAAGGTATTAGGTTTAGGTTTATTCATTATTTTGGAATTTGAAGAACATGAAATGAGAGGAATGGGGAGAGATGAGTTTGGTTTTAATAGAGGGAAGATAAGAGAGATTTTCAAATGAAAAGATTTGGTGTTTGATTTCATTCTAAACAAAGGTAGTTGGATCTTCATTTAGTACTATTTCATGCACTCATGTCATGTTTGTCCTCTTTATTTGGAATATATCCATTTTGGTCTAGTCTAGATAAGAAAATATCTATATGTTTTAAAGTTTTTCAATCAAGGTTTGATTTAGATGAGATAATTTTACCAAACTTTTTATGTACTTATTAATTGTTTTGGTCATAAAGTATTTTCAAATGGGTATACACAAGGTTAAAGGAAAAAATAACTACAACTTATAATGGGTCTTTACTTATTCTAAGAAATTAATTTCCTTACCAAATTTAATAATTTAAATTATTATAAATAATAAAGTAAATATATTATGATATTTTATTTGAACTTTAATTTTTTTTTATGATTAAAATGAATAATGGTGTGATTAGGTTTTGTTCCTGAATCCAAATAATTCAATATCAATAGAAGACCCTAATTTTGTGCTGACAATGTTGAACTGAGTCTACATGTAATAGTTATAATGTTTCTAATATAATAGTGACATTTACAGTCAAATTTCAAAATAAAATTTTATGGGTATTTGAATTTGTATTTTTTTTTTTTTTAAGAAAGTAAGTCAAATCCATAGGTAATTCCTAAAATATCATGTTATGGTTTTATTCCTACTTAAAACACTTTATTTTCTAAAATATCATGTTATAGTTCTATTCCCATTTAAAACACTTTATTTGTAAATGAAAATGTTGAGTGTGAAGTTATATAATTTCCTACAATTACAAAATAAATAAATAAAATAGATCTTAAAGGACAATCAAATTATGGATTCAAAATAAAAATAATGGTGAATAGATGGATTATATATGTGAGTGAGTGAAGACCAAATTTGCTTGTTTATGAAAAAGTAGAGCTTAATAAGTGGGGAATCAAAGTTTGTTTATTTTGCCCCAAAAAAATAAAGTTGGTTTAGTTTGGCTTTTAAGATGCATGGTAATTGTGGGAACAATTTGCTTTCTTAAGGATTTTAGTATAAGCTTTTTTAATTTCAATACAATTATTAGACTCAACATATACTACTTTCTTTTCAATAAAGTAACATTTTATTAAGAAATGTCATCTGAAAAAGTTATTACACGAAAAATAGTTATTTCATAAGGGATGAACTCAATATATAATGTTAATTTGATTAAAAAATCACATTGATTGATAGTATGAGTGGACTAATAGTAGCAACAATGAAAATGACTCAATTTCAAAGGAATGCTCGAAAGTTATTCAACGATCAATTATTTAAATTTAATAACAAATTAAGTTAAATTGTACTATATTAATTATGAAACATGTAAAAAAACGCATTGGTTTTAGACCAAAATAAACCTAATACATTCTCAAACTCTTAAATGTATTGAAATATTTGAGTTGATTCTCGATATTAAAGCTTCATTTTGGTTTTCACCAAGAAATGAACTTATTTAAAAGTGTTCAATTCATTGTTTTTATTTGAGTTAATCCCTTACTATATGTATATTTTTTTATCTTTTGGTTGATTCTTGATCTTAAAGCTTCATTTTGGTTTTCACCAAGAAATGAACTTATTTAAAAGTGTTTGGTTCATTGTTTTCATTTGAGTTAATCCCTTATTATATTTTTTTTATCTTTCGGTTGATGTTCAATCTTAAAGCTTTCATTTTCGTCTTCACCAAGAATAGGTTCATTGTTTTCATTTGAGTTAATCCCTTACTATATTTTTTTTTTTATCTTTCGGTTGATGTTCAATCTTAAAGTTTTTCGTCTTCACCAAGAATAGTTATAATTTAAAAGTGTTTGGTTCATTGTTTTCTTTCGAGTTAATCCTTGTTCGGTTGATTTTCGACCTTGAAGGTTCATTTTTGTCTTAACCAATAAATGAGCTTATTTAAAAACGTTTAATTCATTGTTTTCTTTTGAGTTAATCCTTTGTTATCTATTTTATCTTAGAATTCATTTTGATCTTAAAACTTCATTTTTGTCTTCACTAAGAAATGAACTTATTTAAAAGTCATAGATTCATGGTTTTCTTTTGAGTTAATCCCTTGCTATAATTTACATCTATAATTTTTATCTTTGGCTTTATTTTCGATTTTAAAATTTCATTTTCGTCTCCACCAAGAAATGAGTTTATTTAAAAGCGTCTATTCATTGTTTAGTTTTGAGATAATCCCTTGCTATATTCTTTATTTTAATTTTGAAAAGTTTTGATTAAACAAGTTTTTTCTTTGTACTTATTGATGTTGATAGAGATTAGCTGGATATTCGAATTCAAACAAAATAAATTTGTTTTTTATTTAGAAAAACAAGACAAGTTAAAATAAAAATAAATGAATGATTGAAAGATCAATTTATCTGCCTGCCAGCCAATCTTGACTTCTCAACGGCTACGCGTCTTTGTCTTTCCTTTACTCTCATTAAAGACGTCTGTTTTTTATTTATTTAATCCGTTCATTGATATATTTTTATTAAATTTATGTTTATAAAATAATTACATGAAAAATATTAGTAATTTGAAGAAATAATATAAAAACTTTAAATTAATAAATTCATTTAGTATGATTTAGATGTTAGGGAAATAAAAAAAAAAATGTTGTATTTAATTATAACTATAAAAAATGAATATGATAACTGTCTGTTAATATATTTAATAATATTAGTAACCTATAATTATAATATAATAATAAATATATTATAATTAATTTTGTTTAGATGATTCGAGAGTGAATATTTGAGCTCATAATCGGGAATGTGTTTTACATATGTATTTTATTCGTCATGATTCTCAAATATTGGTGTTTCTGAATAGCAAAAACTTTTAAAGGTGTTTAAAAATCTCACATATATTTGAAAAATATAAAATTAGACTAAAAAACAAACTAGCCTTAACGGTTTAAAGACTAATTAAGGCCAAGAAGACTTGTAAGAAGTTTGGTGGTATATTCAATTGTTTAGACATAGGATTGACTTATGAATTGGATCAACCCTTTTTCCACTCTACTAGATTTCTTGACTAAAGTATATTAAATAAATTATATTTTCACTTAATTAGGAGTAGATAGTTGATTAATAGTAGCATGCCCAACTCTTTTTTTTTTTTTTTTTTTTTTTTTTTTTTTTTTTTTTTTTTTTTAAGATTGGTGACTATAATTAGGTGCTAACAAAAACCGATTTATATAAAAATCGCCTGAAATAATTATAAATCGATCTCACCTAGGTGTGATAGTTTTCGTTGACAACCACCATTTAGTGGTAGAGTTTAGAATTTTATTTTTCAAGAATTTTTCATGATTATTTTTTTAATTTATTATATATATTTGTTACTTTTTTCATTTTTTCATTTATTATATATATTTGTTATTTTTTTCATTTTTTAATTTATTATATATATTTGTTATTTTTTTAGTTAACGCCAACGACTAAATGAAAATTTAAAAAAATTGATACCACACTTAACTTAGAAGTTAGAACATCTTAATTGGTTGAAAATGATATTTTTTTAAATAATATATATTTATATTTGTATCATTTTATAAAATATTTTAATCTTTTTATAGAAGCAATAATTTTTATTAATTTCAATTTTTTTTTTATTTCACTTATTTTCTTCATTCAACTTAAATTATGTTTAATAAAATTGAAAGTTCATAGTTAAGGGGAAAACTATAAACACTTTATAAAGATAGACGGACTAACTCTCATTTCAATTTAAACGTTTTTATAGAGCCGCAACCTAATAAAAATAAATAAAAAAAACTACAACTTATAAACACAATATGGATATAGAATCATAGTTAACATTATTAATACTTGCACCATAAGAAACCAAATTAAAAGATTTATTCAATTCATAGAAATATGCAAGTAATTTCTCTACACTAACTCCAGTTTACAGATACAAACTCTCAAATAGAAAATGCCATCATCATCAGATAACCAACAATCACAACTCCATAATATTGGTAATCTATATATATCTTCTATCTACAATTCTAAATGAATATTAGAAAAACAGTTATTTGATCATGAAAATATAATATAAAACCCTAATTCCAAATTAAAGTAAGAATCACAAATACCCCAATAGCGATAAACAGCATCTTCAAGTAATTATCTGCTTGCTGTCCACCTCGAGGTTGTTGAAGACGATGATGATGGTGATGATGGTGTTGTTGATATTGATATCCATTAAACTGATTAGGATAACCGTAAGGAAAACCAGCAGCAGTTCCATACATTGAAGGATCGGGAAATCCATTAACCTGCATGTTAAACAACGACGGGAAAAGACCACCAAACGCAGCCGAGAGAGTAAAATTACCGAATCTTGCTGATGTCATCGGATTAAATCCTCCTAGCCCACCGTTAAAACCATATCCATTTTGTTGAAAATTGTTAGGTTGGGGAGGAGGAGCTGTTTCAGGTCTTTGTCCTGATGGACGATTTGGGATGTTGATTCCCGGGATTGATTTTGATCTTGGGTCGGTTGAGTTGTTCCCTCGTCCGTATAAAGGTACTAGTTTTTGTTCTTCGACTAAAGCTTTACAAACGGGACATTCTTGAGAATGGGAATGGATGTGGAGCCATTTGTAGAGGCATGGCCAGCAAAAGAGGTGACCACATAGTGTTACAATTGGGTCTTGCGCTAAATCAAGGCAAATGTTGCACTCGAAATTACCAGCATCGTTGTTGTTGTCGCCACTGTTGTTTGATACAGAAAAACCTCGAGGTGTTCTGCTTGTTGATTCTCCGGATCCATTGGCCATCCTATTGCGTATTTCAAAATTAGTTTACCTGCAATATTATGAATGTTGGGAAGAATATGAGCTCAGAGAACAAGATAGTTACAACGAGTGTAGGATGGATAATTGAGCAAATTGGGCGATATGAGGTCTCAAGTTCAATTTCACTGCAAACACCTCGACTGAAGTGGAGGGTAATGACGGTTGGATATTGTACTAGCTTCTTCCAGGGAATAAAACCAGTCTCGAGAAAATGATCAAGTGGGTCTTTTTAAGACCAAGATCCCACAATCCTAACTTTAATTTATTCAATTTGTTTTTAGTACTTGAGCTACTATGGGTAGGTTAAGTTGGGATTTATTTAAAGGGAAATGAAGTACAGTCAAGAAAGTTTGTTGGAGAGGGTTAACAAAACAAAGAAAGAGACCAAAAGAAAGGTTGATGTTGGAATTGAAAATTGCTTAAATAAATCTTATGGACTGTGTACAATGAATGATTCTTTTGGCTCACAATAATATAAATCAGTGGTTCTCACTTTCGTGGAAGAACACGGGATGTGTTAACCAATTTCTCAACGAAAACACAGTCAAGACATAGGATCATATTGGTTTAGAGACTGCCTTTTCCTCTTCTTTTCTCATCTATGTTCATTCTTAGGATCATTAATGGTATGTAATGAAATCGCATTTCACGACAAATCAATTTATACAAGCTTACACTTAGAAAAACAACAAACGACCAGCAGAAGCTGTAATATTTGAGATCTGCAGTCTGTCAGTACACTGTAACATCAAAATTGCAAAGTTCCAATCTTAACAGTATGCTCAGAAAAGCTCTATATACATCTTTTCTCACATATAAGCAAAGCAGAGAAACTGGAATGTCATTATTAAGTAAATGTGATTTAAAATGAAGTTACACTCCAGTAACAGACTGTTACAAGAGAATAACTAGGGTTAGGGTTACGATTATGAACCCTAGAATAAGATGGCAGGTAGTTCAGTTGGTCCAGAAAGGAAATGAGAGGCCGTGTAACAACACTACCTAATCCCGAACAAGTAATTAGTTAATCGCATAGCTATTGGCGGGAAAACAATAAGGAATGACAAAAGGCGGATCAGATTATGCGATTTGAGAATTATTCTGAATCTCTTGAAGGTTCTCTCTATCCTCATATCTCAATTCAGGTATTATTCTGATTTGAAGCTAGGTTTAGTTTCTGTTCTAACTGCTATCATAACACAGACGCACATAAAAACGCCATGTTCATGTTTCTGATGACTATAACTCAGTTAGTCAAGCTTGTGTATCAATTTCAGATGGATTTTAACATAGCAATTGATAATAATATCACAAATATCTTCACATATCTTCGTATAAACTAACAATAAAAGGCTCTAAAAAGAAATATCACATCAATCATCCAGAAATATACTAAAAAACACCTCCAGGAACAAAATCCTCAATCAAGTCACCGATCTAGATCCAAATGAGGAGATTACAATCAGATTCTTTTCAACGTCACCGGAAGATGTTAAACAATCATAAAACGACGATTTTAAGGTCTTAATTTACTATTTTTAACAGTGAATAAAGAGAAAACGAAACAAGATCATGAACAATTACGCAAAACAAGATCGAATATGAAAAAGACAAGACAATATACTCACCTTTCTTGATCGATTAATCGCCGGAATTAATGGTTTCGCCGGAGAGACATGGAATAATTTGGTAGAAGATAGTAAGTATCACAGTCAGAGAAAGAGAAATAAAATATAGAAGAAAATGCAGATTGCAGAAGGTGTTATTTGTTTTATACTTATTGGGCCAAATTCTCGCCCAGCCCAATAAATATATATTACTTATTATTTTTTATTTTTTGAGCCCAATATTTTTAATTTTCAACATTTGTATTTTTTATTTATTTTAAATTAAAAAAGAATTAAGACCCATTTAATTTATCATTATATTTTCCCATCAAATTATTAATTATTAAAATATATAAATTTTATTTTGTTTTATTTTGAGATAAATATAAGAGTTTGATACTCTTTTAAAATAATTCATTGCTTCACTAAACAAAAATTAATTTTGATTTAATCACATTTAATTCAAAATTAAATATTGAAAACAAGAATAATCCTGTGTTTTGAATCCCATATAAAAAGTTTATGAGTTTCTCAATCCCTGTAGGCATAAAATACCTAAAAGAAATGAAGAAATACATTTAAATTGTCATAGAATTTTGACTTATATTAGAATAAATATAAAGATTTGATGGATGACATATAAATCTAAATGTACAATTAAATCTTTGAATTCCATTTGTGAAAATTTGAAATTGGTATTTTCAGTTTATTGTCAATTCGATTAATTTAATTATTTATAAGACTAATTTATAAAAATATTATTAAATAATACAAATATATCTAAAATCTGTTTAAAATATATATATTAGCCATAATAACTATAAATTGTATATAAAACTGTTTAACATAATTATTTGTTTTTGTTTTACAAATTTTTTTATTTTAAAAATCAACTAATTTTCTTTATATATTTTAAATATTTATTATAATTACATAAGTACGAAATTATGGATTAACAAGTTTCTATTCTCATTTAAAGCATGGTTTATATAGATATTTCATTTTGAGTTAGATTTTATTTATGATTGAAACAAATCTTAAACCCTCAATTATTGGCACACATTTCAATGTTAGAAAGTATCAAATGTTATCTTAGACCTTGTTTGATATGACTTTTTTGGATTTTATAAAATTTTCTTTCTATCATATAATTATTATTTTAACCAATAAATAATTTATTTTATCAATTAAAATAATAAATACTCTTATATTATTTTTATTAAATTTTAAATACAGAATTATATTTTAGTAATTCAATTAATTAAAAACTCAAATAATTTATACTTCATCAAAAAAAAAAATGTTTTTTCTTGAAAACAACTCAAATAATGAGATTAATCATATTATTTGAATAAAATTACCTACTTAAGTAATTAGTATTTGACATTTGTAAATATAAATTTATTTTGTTTTATCATTAATTGATAAAAAATCATCGAGGGTTGATAGATAAACCCACTTCAAACAAACCTATACAAAATATTAAGTATATTAAGTTATTTATAAATTATACTCCTGTTTCATGGTAAATTATTATTTTGTACTTCGATTAAAATAATTATTTCTAATAAATATAAATATTTTTATATTAAAATATCAATAAAAATACCTATCCATTAGTCAACGTGTGAAGTATTAAAAAACAAACTTAATTAATAAAAAAAACAACTCATACATTTATTCTAAATACAAAAATCTAATATAAATATATATGTATACATAGAAAATATTTATATTGTGTCTTAATATTAAAAAATAGTAATATATTTAATTATTTATTGAAGTTTAATTACAAATACTTATCTACTCTTTCTATGTATATAAATAAAGAGAGAGAAAAAAATTATTTTTTTTTATTATTTGTATAACTTTTGTAGTATAAGAATATATCTATTTTTTTACAATTCAAATTTGAGTTTATATTTTATTTTGTTTGTGAGACGTTTTTGTTTACTCGTACCATTTTTTTCTTCTGAACTTTTATAATCCGAATAATATATTAGTTATTTGTAGTGTTTAGTGTCACAACTTTGATAGTTTAATTCGTTAATTCCTCAGCAAATTATGAGACAAAATTATTGTTACTTTTATAAAATTTTCACTATTTCATAGTATGCATAGATGATCAATCATTAATTGCCCGAACATTTTCCCGCTGTTTAACAAGTTTCGACTAAGATCAATTTTTATTGCCGCTACATTTAGTAGAGATTTTTTCGACACTATTTCAATATTTAATTTATTTGACTTATCATATTTCAACATTTCATGTTTAAAAACTCAAATGAGTTCTTGTTTTAAGCCGCACTCCTAAATGGTTTAATTAATCATTTCTATATAATTTATTTAATTTTGTATTATTTATCCAATAAAATAAAATAAAATAAAAAATAATTATTTAGAAAATAATTAATTTATTAGTATTATTTTATATATAAGAAGTCAATCATTTACAAAGCTTCATCGAATTCTCTCTCTAGCCGCAGCCATGGAGACCGATCCCCTGAATCCCCCATCTTCCGCCGCTAAGATAAACACTCCGTCGCCGTCGCCGTCGCCATCTCCGCCGCCGGTCCGATCAGAAATCAAACAGAGAGATTTCCTCAACCACGTCGAATCCTTCCTATCAAAACGAGACGGTATAGACAAACTCCTAAAAATTTCTCGCTACGCATCAAAAATAATAATCGCCTCTTCTATCCTTCCCGAAACCCTACCAATCACGAACCGTCTCAAAAGCTTCGAATCAAGTGTAGGCGTAAGTCGTAAAGCCTTCCGTCTCGGCAAGTTCATCCAGGACATAAACGCACTTCGAAACGGTTGTTTTCACTCAAACCTAGACCTAATTCTATCAATCCTCGCATACGGAGGTGAAGGTATTTACTATTTCATTGAACAATTCATCTGGCTTTCTAAATCTGGCTTGATCGATCCGAAACTATCGCGTGATCTACAGAAGCTAAGTGCTTGTGCTGAATTGATTGGTTATGTTGGTAGTATTAGTTTGAAAATTAGGGATTTGAATGAGATTTCAGAGGAGGAAATTCGGATTAGATCTAGCGTTGATGTTGGGATGATACGAGGGGAAAAGTGTGGTGAATTGGAGGAGAAGATTGGGAAAGTGAAAAGGAAGGAATTGATGAAGAAATTATCTGTGATTCAAGATATTGCTGATGGATTGATGGCGATTGCTGATATTAGGGATGTGAAAGGACCGCTTTCTGGTCCTTTGTTGTTATCGTCGGCGGGACTTTTGTCTGCGATTATTAGTGTTCATAAGAATTGGTTGGCTTGCTGATATTGAATTTGAGGTAATAATGCTTGTTTTCTTATCTTCAATCCTGTACTTGAAATAAAGAGATACTGAAAATATAGGAATAACTGCGGTTTTTATCCGAATTAAATATTTTATTATTATCCAAATTATAATGTAATTTTTTGATTTATTTAGTATATAGATATTTATTTTCAATCATCAAAAGTATTTACATCAGTGAATTACACATAACAAATACAATTTTTTTAATATCATAATCCAAATGAATATGACTATAAAAATAGTTAGTTTAAACTATAGTTTCAAATTTATAATAAATTGAAATTGGAATTGAATTTTCTCAAATGAACAATCATATAATACAATAATATGAAGACAACACACAATAATTATTTCTTTCTATACATATACAAATGAATAAACATTTTATTTTCTCTCAAGTTTAATAAATCAACTATAATTTGCTAAAAAAATAAATCTTTTCTGTATAGCCTGTAACATTGAATTCTTCAATTCAAATCTGACCTACTGTATTAAAATGATCCCATGCTTCCTACAAAAAATATGTTAACCATCTTCATTTTTAACTGTTGTTTTTATAATTGACGAAATCTAGAGAAAGCAATGAAAATATATTGTACCTGTAAGAGATCGAAAACTTTTCGAGCAATGTAGTGATGATCAGGAGGAGCACCTCTTTGCTGAAGTTTATCGGGATGTAAATAAAGTAGAGTTTTTTGATATGAACGTTTTACAGCATTTCCTTCTATTATATCAACAAGTGCTACCGGTTTCCAACCACTATTAGGCCAAAGCACCTAAACATAATATTATGTTATTAACTCATTCATTATTTAGTTTCAAATGATCTAATATTGAAATTATTGAAATTAAGATGCAAAATTTACTCACCAATTGTAAGGTTGACAGTAAAGAACGAATGTTCCCTTCTTTCCCTTGTGCCCATTGCCGAATCTTAGTGTCCAAAACCTGTGTTGAATTCGTATCTCCAATTGTTATAATCTGTTCTGTTGTTAGAATTGAAGAAAGTTAACTGTCGGAATTTCATTACTTGGTTGTTGTCATTGTCCAATTTTTCTGTGTTTTCAAGATCTTTATCATCATTATCGACGAATAATTCCTTCACCTGTACATGCAGCAATAATATTACCAATGTATTTTTCTTACTGTCTGTAAAAGAACCAATTTCAAGTGTGATTGATTGTGTTATACTTATACCTGAAAGTAATCTCCCAAATTGTCGTCCAAATCATCGTGTGAAGTTTCTTTTACACTTTCTGGAGGTTTCTCTGAAATTTATCCATAGTTATTTACCATGAATTCAATGTCTTTGTGCAGCATAGTTTTTCCATATAAAATGACTCACTGTTTTCGTCGGTCTGAGTAGAAGAGCTTTGGCTTGTGGTTAAAGGTAGTATCTTCTCTGAATCATCAGTCTTCTGTTCCTTTGAAACTTTATCATTTTTGTTATCCTGTAGAGTCAAGTGATTCTGATGAGTTCTTTTGTAGGGTTTATGATAAAATAGGAAAGAATAGAATATGATACCAGTTTAGAAGAATCTGGTTGTATCTTGGCTTTGTTCATATTTGCCCCCTGCAACTTTCCATCTGGCTTCTCTGCTTCGGCTGTTCTCGCAGCATTATCCGGTTGAGATTTTGGTGTGCGATCCCACCTTAGACTCTGACTTCGAACTTGAATGTTGTTTTGGGATTTAGAAGAATCAAATATCTTAGCAAACCCTTTTATCTTTCCCTTCACTGTATTCCTGATAACATTCTCCCCTCCTGAACTCTCTGTTTTAGTTCTTTCCCCATCTCTTTGTCTGTTTTTTCCTTCAAATCTTCCAGCTGCTATGTTGTCAGATTCATCGAGAAACGATTGTAGAGGCATCGAGTTCTTTGACTTTGACGGTTTTTGAGTTTTCTTTTGCAAATTTGGTTCAGAACTAGATTCCTCTGATATAGTCTTGGAAGAAGTTTGGTAATCTTGCTTTTCTTCATCAGCTACTATATGAGTAGATGAAGAAGAAGAAGAATCTTTATCTATCTGCTTGCTGTCATTATCTTTACTTTTAGGTTTCCAAGGTAATTTTGAACCATTTGTCGCTCCCCTGAGAGAAACGTGTAATGGAGATCCTTTACCCGCCCATTTGTAAAGAGAGAAGTGAAACATGCTGCTGTTCTCTTTGCTTTTAGATTCATCGCCGGTACTAATGCCTACGGGATCAGGAAGCTCCTCTTTGCCATAAGAAAGGGGGCTTGGACGGTAAGCCGGTCTAACTCTACTTCGAATTTCGTCCGATGTCTGGAAATCTCCCGGAGAGGAACTGCTTCCGGTAGACTCTAATTTGGTTAACTTAGCAGGAAGGCTGAAATATTAATTGGATTTCAATTGAGAATATTATCCACAGTCAGTCAATACACAAACCATATGAAAATTCGAATTGGAAAACCTAAACTGAGGATATGAACATGCAAATGGATCATCAGTCAGAGTAAGATGATGAACAGAGGAAGAACTGATAGGATTCCGATCATACCTCCAAGGCGAGCTACTGCTGTAAATTCCATCTCCTCGGAAAATATCATCATAGAAATCATCGCTTGTATTATGTCTCTTCTGCCGATTCGAAGCTTCGTGGCCAAACACCGGCTTCTCTTCCGTTTTCTCCTCATCATCCTCAGTTGAAGCATTCGATGCTACAGTTTCTGCAAAGCTATGACGGATCACATTCATCGATGATCGTTTCGGTGGACCGCCGAAGACATCGCCATAGTCGATATCGGAATTAAGTTCTCCACCACCGTACATCGTCGGGAAACGATAGATCTAAAATCTCTCAGTCATGAGTCATGATTCATGAGATTAACCGTATTGAAACAGTTTAAAACACAATTCAGATGATAATCAGCGATTAAATCTCTCCTACCTTAACGAAATTGGATGAATCAAGTGAGATTTGGTGACAGTTGAGATGATCGGAAGCTATGGAGGTGGTGTGGATAAGAGAGAGAAATTCATAATGCAGCCAAAGAAGAGAGAGAAAAGACGTCTTATTTTTCTTGGCGGGGAAAATTTGTCAAATCAGAAAAATAAAGGTTTGTTTGATTTCATTCTAACCACAAGTTCGATTTAAATAGGGCTGTAGATTAAGACGTTATTAATTCTATAAACGGCCTATTAAATAGCAACATATTTTGATGTTGATTTATTTACATAATATAAAATATATATTAAATTTTTTTTTTTTTTTTTTTTTTTTATTATAGGTGCAACTAATTCAAGCTAGTTAAATATAACTATTTAACTAGACGCAGAATCTAAACATGAGAGAATTATTTACATAATATTTTTATATAAAATGAATTTAATTGAGAAATAATTGACAGTTAATTCTAATAATAATAAAAAAATAATAATTAGTGATTAGTGATAATTTTAAGGGATAAAAACTTATTTGAATAATTTTTTTTATATTAAAACTCAAACAAACAATATTTAAGGGTCAATATTTTCACAACTTATATCACCACTAATTTCTTTTTAATTTTTAAATCGTGAAGTCTTTGATTTCTATTGATATATTGATTTTTCTTTAAAATATTATGTTAAATGAAATAAATTAAAATTTATTTTGACTTAGTTTGATATAAAAAATATTCATAATTCAAGAAAAACATGTGGAGTTTGTTATTGAGCTAAATAGTCTTTATTTTTAAGAATTTATTTACTTCATAATTTAATAATTAATAAATAATTGAAATCCTTTTACAACTAAGATTATGAAAACCTCCTTTATTTAAACCCACTTTCCCACTTTCATAATATACATCATTCTCTTCTTATTATTTATCTCTCTATTGGTTTAATATCTAGAGGATTAATAAGGAAGACAATGACCACATCTAATGATGCTGACATTGATTTAAACGAAATAATTTCTAATGGTAGGTAATTTTTTTTTAATTTTTTTTAGGGTTTTGACTTATATAAGTATTTTTATATGTTTATCTTTTTTCGATCATAGAAACAAATTTGGAAGGTGGATTGGAAATAGTGCCAGTCATACAGCCTTGTTTGTCGGCGGATAAAATCCGATTTGATGAAGAAGAGAAGAAGAAGAAATTGGAAAAAAGAAAACAATCAAACCGTGAGTCGGCGAAGAGGTCGAGATTGCGAAGAGTGGAAGAATATAAAGAAATTGAAACTAGGATAAAAGAATTGGAGGTTAGCAATAAGAGAATGAAAGAAGAAATATTTGATATTTCTATGGAATGTTTCCATATTGATATTGAAAATAAATCAATAAAAGTAAGTTATAATTAATTCTCTTAATTAATCTTAACTCTTAATCTTTATTTAATTGTTAATTAATTCATAATGTTTGTATTATATTTACAGAAAGAGCTATTTGATACATATGGAGAAGAGGCTGTGAGAAGAAAAATTGTAGAAAGAGGTTGGATGACTATGATTTGAAGATTTTGTTTATTTAATTTTGTTTTTTATATTTTGAATAAAAAGTATTTGATTTGTGGATTATATGATTGAACAGGGTTTGAATAATATTATTTTCGGATATATGTTCAATTTAATTAATTAAATAAATCTTATTCAAGTTATAGACTAATTTGATTTTTTTTTGTATTTATATAATAAATAAAATTATTTGAATGGTTATTATTAGTTTTTCCCTTTCAATTTGTTTGTCCCCACCTTAATTTTGTATATAATAATAATAAAACGAATCAAATTACAAATTAACCCGGGTTTAGGGTATACCTGTCTCGTTTAACAATAAAATGATAAAATCTTTGACTCGTTGAGTTTTGAAATAACACATATTGGTTTTATACACATAACAAAACACAATTATTAAAATGTTTTTCAAATAAGTCGAACACTCCTCCACGAGAATATCGTTGTAAGGGCATCCAATCTATTCTAAGTTCCGGGTTGCTGAATATACTTTAGAATATATATACTAGGATTTTGAAATTTGTAAAAAAAGGAAGTTTGGTAATCTTGGCTATTATATGAGTAGACAAAGAAGAAAAGGTTTGATTGATTTGTTCATTTCATTCTAACCACAAGTTAGATTCCAAACAGGGCTAATTAAGACGTGACTAATTAATACTATTAACGGTCTATTAAATATCAACATATTTTTATGTTGATTTATTAACTAATAATTATATTATCTATATATATATATATATATATAATGAATGCTTGAGAGTCTTCTGCACTCCCTGATCGAGAACTGTGATTAATTTAAATATATATGTGAGAGTAAATGGATACTTGAGTCGGATTCTGAGTTGACCCGTCCATAAACTTAAAACGATTAAAAATAAAATTAAAAATGTTATAGATATGTTTCGAACTCGCAAGCTAACAAAAACAAATACAACTCTTTAACCAACTAGGTTAATAATACATTATATTTTAAATTTAACACCAAATTTAATAAACGCGAGACATTTTTAACTAACTAATTCATATATTATATATAATCTATATATATAATGATGCTTAATTTTTAAAATGTCCCGATTGCCGGGTCGAGAGCTGTGGTTAATTTGGATATATATGTGAGAGTAAATGGATACTTGAGTCGAATTGTGAGTTGACCCGCCCATAAACATTTTTACCGTAATATTTTTTTCACAATTTTTTATATTATTACTCGTGTAAATGCACGGAATATATGCTAGTGATGCTTAATTTTGAAAGTGTTCGGATTGCCGGGTCGAGAGCTGTGGTTAATTTTAATATATATGTGAGAGTAAATGGATATTTGGTTCGAATTCTGAGTTGACCCGTCATAAACTTAAAACGGTTAAAAATAAAATTAAAAATGCTATAGGTATGTTTCGAACTCGTAACCTAACAAAAACAAGTACAACTATTTAACCAACTAAACTAATAACACATTATATTTTAAATTCAACACCAGATTTGATAAACGCGGGAAGTTGTAACAATATATTTTCTTTCTAGTTTTTTTAAAAACAATCTAAAGAGGATTTAATTGAGAAATAAAATGCAGTTTAGGAAAAATAAAACTAAAAAACTAGGATAATTTTAATAATAACTTTAATATATAAATAGATAGAACCTTTGAAAACAAGGATTATGAAACGATCAATGAATATCTCAACTAATTATATGTACAATTATATCTCAACTTTTGTAATTAATATTAATTAACTCAACAATAATTATAAGAGCTCATAACTAACTTTTATAACTATTAGTTACTAATAACTAATGTTAACAACTTAGTTTAACGATCTAACAAAATCGTAATATTGATACAACTTATATATTTCTTTAAAATCTATTCATCATTATTTCGAACATCAACTAAAAGAATAATGGCGGACTCGTACAAGAAAAATGAAGAGACTAACTCCAATTCTCATTCTCATGTTGCTCAATTCTCCAAAATGTATGTAATCCATATCCATTCTTGATGATCACAATTTCATCTCGTATTTCTCACATAAAGAAAGATTTCATGATGATTTGTTTCTTTTTTGCAGCGACCATGTTCAAAATAATTTCCATACATCATCTACAATTCATGACGCGGACTCGTACAAGAAAAATGAAGAGACCAACTCCAATTTTCTTTCTCATTCTCATGTGCTCGATCATCTGAAATGTATATAACCCATATCCATTCTTGATGATCACAATTTCATCTAGTATTTCTCACATAAAGAAAGATTTCACTATGATTTGTTTCTTTTTCACAGTGACCATGTTCAAAATAATTTCCATACATTATCTACAATTCATGACATGAGTTTAAATGAGACAATTCCTAACGGTAACTAATTTTACCTCAAATTTATAGGGTTTTTGATTTATATACATATTTTTAGATGTTATCTTCTCTAATCGAAACAATGGCGGACTCGTATAAGGAAAATAAAGAGACTAACTCCAATTCTCATGCCGTTGAATCATCCGAAATGTATGTAATCCCTATCCATTCTTGATGATCACAATTTCATCTCATAATTTCTCTCATAAAGAAAGATTTCATGATGCTTTGTTTATTTTTTCGCAGCGACTATGTTCAAAATAATCTCCATACATCATCTAAAATTTATGACACGAGTTTAAATGAGACAATTCCTAACAGTACGTAGTTTTTATACCTCAAATTTCTAGGACTTTTGATTTGTATACATATTTTTACATGTTACCTTCTCTAATCGATCATAGAAACAATGGCAGACTCGTATAAGGAAAATGAAGAGACTAACTCCAAAACGCATGTCATTGAATCATTTGAAATGTATGTAATTCCTATCCATTCTTGATGATCACAATTTCTCCCATAAAGAACGATTTCACGATGCTTTGTTTCTTTTTCGCAGCGACCATGTTCAAAATAATCTTCATACATCATCTAAAATTCATGACATGAGTTTAAATGAGATAATTCCTAACAGTACGTAATTTTTTTACCTCAAATTTCTAGGGGTTTTGATTTATATACATATTTTTACATGCTATCTTCTCCAATCGATCATAGAAACAGATTCGGAAAGTGAATTGGAAATCGTATCAGTCCTGGAGGCTTATTCGTTGGTGGACAAAATCCAATACAATGAAAATGAGCTGAAGATGAAATTGGAAAAGAGGAAACAATTGAATAGTGAGATTAAAGAATGTGAAACCAAGATAGAACAGTTGAAAGCTGAAAATAAAAGACTGAGGGAAGAATTGTTAGGCCTTTCTAATAAATACTTGGAGATTAAGTTTCAAAATACATTATTCATGGTAAGTTATAATTAATTCTCTTACTCTTTTTAACTCTTAATTAATCTTTATTTAATTATTAATTAATCCATAATATTTATATTACATTCACAGAAGGAGTTAATTGAAATATATGGAGAAGATTTTGTGGAGAAAAAACTCAGAGAAAGGTAACAAAAAGATTAATCACGATTTAAATCGCCTAACAAACCGTTATATCGATCTAGTTGAATAGAAATTTTAAACAACTTTTGTGTTTCTTCATATCTACTACCCTATTTGTGTTTTTTTATTAATAAAGAAATTTGTTTGGATTGTTACTATATTATTGTTTATTTTTATTTTGTTTAATAACGCTTATATTTGACAGGAAAAAAAGAAAAGAAAAAAAGTAGATAGTGATTTCCATGTCAATTTCGCAAATACATTTCCTGGTCTTATAACCACATGCATATCACCAAAAGCTCAAAAAGCTAAAGAATGAAGTAACTTCTGGTTACCAAACAGTAAATTTGTATAATTAACCAAATAAAAACTGATTCAAATCTAATTTATTCCAACATTGTTTCCGTAAATTTGATTTGCTTCCGACTCACAAAGCCTCGATAATTCTTAAGAAAATTATCCCTTTGAGTGGAAGTACTCCGTGAATCATATTTCATGCACTACTTCCTCCAAAATCGTTGTCTCGTATAACTAACAAGTTTGCTTTTAAATTTTACTTTATAGAATATGCCATAATTAATAGTTTCCTTTGACATATCTCAAAATCCTCCTTGTCGTTTTCCAATGATTTGAATAAAGTTTCTCCATTCATCTATTAATCAAGCTTACCGCAAACATAATGTCGGGCTGAGTGGCGGTAAGATACATCAAATTACCAACCATGCTTCGAAACAAAGTTGATTCACAAACTTTCTTTCTCCTTTCTTACACAATTTCAAACATGTGATATAAGGAGTTGATACTAAATTGATACTACATCTTAAATTTCTTCAAATTTTCAGTAGCATATTTCTTTTGATAAAATAAAGATTCTAGTTTTTGATTGAATAACAATATTCCAAGAAAATGATGCGAACCAAATCAGTCGACTCAAACTCATTCAACATAGACATTTTAATATCACTTAACATTTTTGAATCATTTTCGATAAAAATAATATCATCCACATATAGACTTACAACCAAAAGACCACCATTAGAATTACTTTTGATATAAAGAGTATGCTCAAAAGTACATTTTTCAAAACTAAACTTTAGAAAATAATTATTAATTCGGCTATACCATGCAATGCAAGATGAGATTGTTTTAATCTGTATAACGCTTTTTTGTGTTTGTAAATTTTTTTTTTTCATTCCTTTTTTAATAAACTCAGACAGCTTCTAGAGATAAATTTCTTTTAAAAATTACCATTCAAAAAAACTGACTTCACATCCATTTTACATATCGCTATATATATAAACTCAAAATTATAAATTTCAACTATCAAAATATTATATTATTCATTACATATATTTGAATTATTCAATTAATTATATATTTATTAATAAAAGTCAAATCCTAATAAACAAAACATTTGAATATAATTACAAGTATAAATATGAGATATTTAATTTTTTGAGAAACTTAAAATTGAATTTCGTAGTAATAAAATAAGTTATAAAGCCACCATCTTTTCTTTATATTATTTCACAATAGAAGATAGCTTACTTGTATTGGTGGCACAATCATTCTTAATAATAATAATAATAATAATAATAAGGCAATTCATTGTTTTGAAACTACTATTTCTTTGTTCTCTTCTCTTTATATATATATGCCTAAACTGATGGAGTGAATTAATTAACCAAGAAAGAAAGAAATATCACTTAAGTTGTTCTAACATTATTATCATTGGAGATTGAGACTGAAATTGAATTCATAATTAATTCTCTTAATCTTAACTCTTAATTTTTATTTATTATTAATTAATTCATACTATTTGTATTATATTTACAGAAGAGCTATTTGAAACATATGGAGAAGATGTTGTCAAAAGAAAACTTGAAGATTTTGTTTATTTATTTTAGTTTTTATATTTTGCATAAAAAAATTATTTGTGGATTATATGATTGAATACAGATTTTGAATATAAAAAAAATATATTATGCCTTTTAAGTTTTTTTTAGCTCAATCTATAATTATTTTAAATTTAATAGACTGATTTTCTCGTATCTTTATCTAATAAGAAAATTTGTTTGAATGGTTATTATATTAATATTTTTACTTCATTTTTTTTAATAGTTATTTTAAAATTAATTTAAAATATGTCAAAATATTAATTATGGGATGTAAACAATTATTAAACCACAAATCAAATACCAAAAATCTAGGATAATTTAATAATAACTTTATTTTATAAATAGATAGAATCCTTGAAAACTAGGATTATAAAACAATCAATAAATATCTCAACTCTTATAATTGATATTAATTAACTCAACAATGGTTACAACCGCTAATAACTAAATGTTATAACTGCTATTAACTAATAACTAATGATTAACTACTATTAACTAATAACTAATGATTAACCACTTAACAACTTTATTTAACAATCTAACAAGATCGTGATATTGTCACACCTTATATATTTCTTTAAAATCTATTCATCACCATTTCGAACCACAACTAAAAGAACCATGGCAGACTCGTATAAGAAAAATGAAGAGACTAACTCCAATTCTCATGTAGTTCAATCCTCCGATATGTATGTAATCCCTATCCATTCTTGATTATCACAATTTCATCTTATAATTTCTCATATAAAGAACGATTTCATGATGTTTTGTTTATTTTTCGCAGTGACCATGTTCAAAATAATCTTCATACATCATCTACAATTCATGGCATGAGGGCGGACTCGTATAAGGAAAATAAAGTGACTAACCCCAATTCTCATGTCGTTGAATCGTCCGAAAGGTATGTAATCCCTATCCATTCTAGATGATCACAATTTCATTTCATAATTTCTCCTATAAAGAAAGATTTCATGATGTTTTGATTCTTTTTCGCAGCGACCATGTTCAAAATATTCTCCATACATCGTCTACAATTCATGACATGAGTTTAAATGAGACAATTCCTAAAGGTCCTTAGTTTTTTTACCTCAAATTAATTTCTAGGGCTTTTGATTTATATACGTATTTTTACATGTTATCTTCTTCAATCGATTATAGAAACAAATTCGGAAAGTGAATTGGAAATTGTGCCAGTCCTGGAGGCTTGTTCGTCGGCGGACAAAATCCAATACGATGAAAATGAGTTGAAGATGAAATTGGAAAAGGGGAAACAATTGAAAAGTGAGAATAAGGAAACAATTGAAGAAAGTGAAGCCAAGATAGAACAGTTGAAAGCTGAAAATAAAATACTGAGGGAAGAATTGTTAAGCGTTTCTAATCAATACTTGGAGATTAAGTCTCAAAATATATCATTGGCGGTAAGTTATAATTAATTCTCTTACCCTTTTTAACTCTTAATCTTTATTTAGTTATTAATTAATCCATAATATTTATATTATATTTACAGAAGGAATTAATTGAAGAACATGGAGAATATTTGGTGAAGAAAAAACTCATAGAAAGGTTACAAAAAGATTATCCATGATTCAAATCGCCTAACAAACCGTTATATCGAATAGTTGAATAGAAAAACATTCTAGAAGTATTATAGTGAGAGATACATGATCTATTCCATTTTCTTCATATCTACTACTTGATTTGCGTTTTTGATTAATAAAGAAACTTGTTTGGATTGTTACTATATTATAGTTTATTTTTATTTTGTTTAATAATGCTTATATTTGACAAGGAAAAAAAAGAAAAGAAAAAAAAGTAGATAGTGATTCAACTTGAGATTTTTAACTTAAAAGAGGAGAAATAGATGGTGGGCAAATTGGTTTATATTAAAATTGTTTTGTTTAAGTAAGACATCATCATTCATTCTATGTCGATTTCTCGACTCTATATCTTTAAGGTCGAACTAACTGCCTTCGGGTTAAGATCGAAACACTCTAACCACCTAGCTATCACTTACGATATCAATTAGACTATAAGTTTAGGAAAATAATAAAACTCGTGAATTTCTATACGTAAAATCATTGATAAGTTGTAAACTCGTAAAATCTAGAGTTTACTTGAAATCGGAAGAGTTTAATTTGAAAAAATAATAGTTATATATTATTATTATTTATATATATAATTAAATATTTTATATACTTAGTTAATTTTAAAATTTTATATATTTAAATATGAAATTAATTAAAAAATAATAATAAATAAAATACTATAAAAAATTATACATAAAAAAATAATTATATTAATTTATTTATTTGAATAAATAATAACTTTATTTTTAATTTTTTAAAATATAAAATCGTAAAATCGAAATTATTTATAAACTCGTAAAATCGTAAAATCTTATTATTGTAAAATAAAAATTGTAATCGTAAAATCGTAAAATCGTTAAATTTTAAGAGTCAATAGAATTTAACCGCTACTTTCAAATTAAGAAAGAAATCATTAGAATACATAGACAGAGGAAGAAACTGTAATAGAAATGAAATCAAATGAACCTGACCTGGCCATGGGAGATCACCACTATTTCCACTCTCCAATTGGTACGTGAAATTGAAATCATGTTGCTGTACTGGAAATCGAAAAACAGTACATCCGTCCCTAACCACTGTCTCCCAAGTTAATGTTATGACGTATACACTCTAAAATTAAAGCAAAATAATCAACAAACTTTCAATGTTTGAAGTTGATCAAGACAAACTCAGACAAACAAAAAAAATTTCCATACAATACCTCAAACCCTGAGTTTGTTTTGATATGTTCTCTCTTTTCTTTTTTTCTGTGAAACTTATGAAAACCTAGATGAAAAATAATGCCCATTCATATTCTTCTTAGTCAACGCAGTTAAGCCTTTCTCGTTAATATGAGCTAAACTTTTGTGCCACAACTAAGAAGAAAAATCAGTTTCACAAGTGTTGATCTAACGTTTAGATATTTCAGAACTAACAATATACAAATTCGAAAGTCTCTTACCTTTAGTAACAATTATTATCCCTTTTTAAGCTTCTATTCACCACCAGAAATAAATTGCAGAAGTCTTCATCATCCATTCAGAATGTAGACTTCAAACCCCTGAATTTGTTATTGCTCTGCTCTATTTTGTTATTCCGTGAAACCCACTAAAAACCTACATGAAAAATAATGTCCACTAATATGGGCCTAAATAAAGCTCATGCCAAGTTGGGTCTCTCCAACTAGGAGGACAAAAATCATCACATTAAATTCCTTCACCCACTATGTTGCCTTTCATGTTAGTTCGTACACCAAATTGAGAATTTTCACAATGACAATTGTAGACACTTCATTTTTACACCCAAATAAAATAAAATAAATATTTTCGGTCTAATATAATGTTCATACATAAATACTAGACTAGAATATTTAAAATAAATAATTAACCCGCAAACCGGCTTATTCGGGCCTATTTTGGGTCGATTCAAAGGTCACTTTTTAAAAATAATCAAAATTTTGGCCCACAGACAACTCTACGATGACCAGCTCAAAAATTGTGAAAACGAGTATAATATTTATGTTGGACATTTTCGACGAAAAGACATCACATCACAATGGTCATTCTTCGAAGTTAAATGCGACTCTTTTATAAAACGCGAAATTTGTAAAAATTAACACGTTAATGATGTTCAGAGCATTGAAGATAATAAAAATTGACTATGATATAATTTTTTTTATTAATTTAAGAAAAATGCACCGAAAATTAAGAGGATAAAAAAAAAGGACCGGTCAACTTGGTCAACCGTGCTTGTCAAAGAAGTTAATGTCAACATCGTGCCAGTGCATCATCATTGTCGGAATCATCAACAAGACTCGTTGGGCAAGGCTATTAAAATTTCGAGTTGACTCTTAAAATCTCGCAATTTCACGTAAGGTTAACAAGTTTGATTTTAAATAAACTCTCAAATAGGTAAAATCTTACGATTTTAAATTTACGATAATAAGATTTTTACGATTTTACGAGTTTATAAATAATTTCGATTTTACGATTTTATTTTTAAAAAAACAATTTTATATTTAAAAAATAAAAGATAAAGTTATTATTTATTTAAATAAATTAAATTAATTTGATAAGTATACTTTTGATGATATCATTTACTTATTATTATTTTTTAATTAATTTCATATTAAAATATATAATTTTTTAAAATTAACTAAATATCAAATACTTAATTATATATATAAATAATAATAATAATAATATATAACTATTATTTTTTCAAATTAAACTTCTACGATTTAATGTAAATTCTAGATTTTACGAGTTTACAATTAGTTAACGTTTTTACGTAAACTCTCGATTTTAATCGTCTTGCGCCGAAATTCTTACCACACAAAACTTTTTAAAATCATAAATTGGACCAATGGATCGAATCTAAAGCCAAAATTGTAGCCCTGAACCGTGTCTATCGAGTCCATGGGCCCAAAACTCGGCCCAATGATTTAGGGCAGCCCATTTAACTCACTTTTATCACAAAATTCCTATCCTAACCCTATAACTAACTAACTATATAACCCCTTTTAACTATATAACCCCTTTTATCACAAAATTCCTATCCTAAGCATATAACTATCTAAGTGGGTTAATGAGATCAACTTAGAGAGAGAGCTTGAGGAGCTTCCGAGATAACTGCTCCGACAAAAAAGAAAAGAGATCCTTGCAAAGTTCTTCCATTATTGTTCTTGCATGGTAGCTTCTACTTCTTTTGACATTTGTTTAATATTTAATTTCAAGTGATTACACTTTATATATAATTGTTGTATTTTTTTCAAATTATGTTTCGAATAGAAGAAGTATGAGGTTGAAAAATGTGTTTGAGTTCAGAATTGGTACTCTTCCGTCAACCTATCTTGGTATGTCATTATGTGCTAAATTACGATTCAAAGTCTTTTGAGACCCGATTATCACTAAATTTGAATGCAAATTGTCTAGATGGAAAAGTAAAATATTCTCAAAAAAAATGTCGGATAATCTTCATTAAGAATGTGTTGTCATCTATGCCCACATATATGATGTCGTTATTCATTCTCCACAAGAGTGTGGTGGTGAAAATGAAAAGAATAATGTGTACATTTTTATGAGAATCTTTTAACTCATTTTGTCATAGAAACAAATTCGAAAAGTGGATTGAAAATCGTAACAGTCGTGCAAGCTTGTTCGTCGGCTGCCAAAATCTAATTCGATGAAAATGGAAAAGAGGAAACAATTGAAACGTGAGTCCACAAACAGGTCTAGACTCTAGATTGCCTAAGATTGAAGAACTTAAAGAAATTATTAAGGGTTTCTAACAAATGTTTGGAGATTGAGGCACAAAATGAATCCATGAAAGTAAGCTATACTTAATTCTTGTAATCTAAACTCTTAATCTTTATCTAGTTGATAATTAATCCATAATATTCATATTATATTTACATAAGGAGCTAATTGCAAGAAGTTTTTGTTAAAGAAAAAATTATATAGGTATTATAGTGAGATATATGATCTAATTCAATTTTCTTTATTTGTGTTTTGTTTAATAAAGAAATTTGTTTGGATTGTTACTATATTATTGTTTAATTCTTATTATATTCACAGCAAAAATATCGAAAAAGAAAAAAATAAATAGTGATTAAAAGTATGATTTTAAACTTAAATAGGAGTAATAGATGGTGGGCAAATTGGTTTATACTAAAACAAGTGAAGCTTTTGAACCAAACCAAGTAACCAACCACTCTTCAAATCTATTTACACCCATTTGGCCCAAAGAAGCAACCATCCACCCTCCATTGTTTTGTCTAATTCATTTCATGTCGATTTCTCAACTCTACATCTTATATTGCTCATCAACTTTCCTCGGTTTCCTGCAAATTAGAAAAATGACGACGGTTATACAAGAATACTAATTTTGAAACACTTTCTATTTTTAAATCTGAATCAGAATGTTCTTTTGCAAATTGGTTTCTCATTTGTATCCGAATTCGGATCCAGATCAAAAAAGTGTTTTCAAATGAGACTGAGTGTGTTTCCGAAGTATTGAGTTTGTGAGAGAGATACATTGGTGTCGGTTGTAATATAGGAGATAACAACTGTGATATCATCTAGCTTGCCACCATAGTAACGAAAGCCAGCATCTTGTGCAGCGGTTGAGAAAGGTGTTTGTCTATTTCTATCCTGTGCTCGTTGTCTGGCAAGTGCAGCAATTTTCTGAGCTGTAACCTGAGGCCCTAAGCCTGCTCGAACTGCGTGAACCACTATTGCGGTTACTTCATTGTTGTACAGATTGTCGAAAAGCCCATCCGTACCAGCAATTATAACATCACCCGATGCAACAGGAATCGTGAACACCTGACAAATTCAACACAGAATTCCATTTTCACAAAATATTTCATGGTTAATCTTCAAATTTACAATCTATCATCTGTTATGTTTGTCAAAATCATAATGATGTATAAATTAACCTGAATCATGATTAAGGAAAAAATCTTTATACCAAATAAAACACATAATTACACTATAACTTGGATCATGATGTAGAAATTAATTCGTATCTGTAATCTGGTTGATGATCCAGAAATATCCTTTATGAAACGTGTCAAGTAGGGTCGAACTAACAACCTTCTTCTTAAGAACGAGACACTTTCAATTTAAACTATTGATGATTTCCAATAGACTATACGTTTAGGAAAAAAATAAAATTTTGAATTGCTTATAATGTGCTACAAGTGGAAACTACTTTCAAATTTATCAGTATTCAGTTAAGAAATAAACCATTAGAATACATAGATAAAGGAAGGAAACTGAAGTGAATGCAGAAATAGAAATGAAATAAAACGAAACTGACCTGACCAGAGCTAGGGAGATCACCACTATTTCCACTCTCCAATTGGTATGTGAAATTGAAATCATGTTGCTGTACTGGCGATCGAAAAACAGTACATCCGTCCCTAACCACTACAAAACCGCTGTCTCCCAAGTTAATGGCATGTAGACCCTGTAAAATTAGAGCAAAAACAACAGTTATTCAGCATGCCCCGAGTAAAAATATCTAAAGACATCATATTGGCCTTCTCTTCAACAAAGTAATAAACAAATGCTTTATAGAGAAGTATCAAAACAAGAGTTTCAATATGTATCATAAAGCCGAGGATAAAATTTATTAGAGACAGACTGAAGACCAAAAACATTGTTCAGCTAACCTTTATCAAACATTCAATCAAATTTAAATGGAGCCAAGAACAGAAAAATACCTGTTTTGTAAGCGCGACAATGCAAGCAGTTGAAGATCCATCAGCTCTTGTGCTTGCATGAGCCTTCTCCAAGACCCTAGAGGTATCTATAGAATCCTTTGGCTCTTCTCTTATTGCATCAACTGAATGAGACATCAATTCTCGGGCAAATAGCCCAGCATCAACTCCATGATCAGCCCAACCTCCAACTCCATCAGCTACACCGATTGCTTGTTCATCGGTACAAATGAAATGAGCATCCTCTCCTCCAGTTGCTTCTTTATCAGGATGAGGCAAATAACACGATCCAGAAATCAACTTCAATTTTCTACCAGCCATCTCATCCCTACAATTGGATTCCAAATGCATTATAAAACTGTAGAACCACATCACTAAACGAATTAAACTACAAGTCTACAATCAAACCCCAAAAAAGGTAAATTAGAAATATACCCATCAGAAGAAATTCCAGGGATTGCTAGTTGTTCCTCCAGAGAGTTATCAAAAGACATATCAGAAGCTGTACCAGCAGATGAGCACGTACTCAAGGAGTTATAGTATCTAGCCAATCCAAATCTCAAGCCAGGAAGGATATTGTCTTTTCTTCCAATCAAGTTGCATATGAAGAACCCATAAATCGACAAATCATTTGATTGTCTCTTATTTTGCAAACACATCCTAGCTTCCCTGCAACTTTCTAATGTTCCATTGTATCTACAAGAAGCAGGCTTATTGGCTGAGGCTGGGAGTTGTCTGATTTCAGAAGTCCAATTGTTTAACGAACAATCGTGATATATAGCTCTTGAACCAATCACAGCCATTACTGATTTCTCTGAGTTTTTAGAATTCTCAGTGTGAATTCCACAGACCTCAAATGAAGGTCCAGATGCCAAAGGAATAGAGAATGTACGATAAAGTGGTCCAAGAACTGAAATATTCCTTCTACTATTAATCAACTGTAGATTTGATCGAGAAACAAAAACATTTCCAGGTCGAATAACCACATGCTGCATATCACCAAAAACTGAAAAAGCTAAAGAATGAAGCAACTTCCGATTCCCAAACAGTTTTCCTTGTCCAAAAAGAAATCTGAATGATTCTTGAATACCACCTTCTTGACCTGCAGCCACCGACCTTTGGATTCCTCGCTTGAGTGCTACACTCAGATGAGAGAAATAATATTGTGGCATCTTATGCTTTCAAATAGAATATATGAATCAACTTATTCAGGATTCTAAAGTATAATTTCATAACTCTTCCACCCACCACCTAATTTTAGCAAACCTGAAACAATAAGGGAATGTTCAAAAGGAATAAAAAAAGATACCATCATTTTCCATGCCAGAAATAACACTGAAAAGGCTTCATCTTGACCTAATCTCTTACTAAACGGATAAATTCGGGAAATTAATCCAAAACCCGATGATTATACCTTGATAAGAAGGTTGAATACTATATATATACCTTCAATTTCGCTGATCGAAGATGGCGACGGAACTGATATCCTTTGAGTTAGGTGAGAGCCGCGCAAACACTAGCCTTTAAATCTCTGTAACTCCTAACTTTCTTTCTCTACCACACTAAAATTGACAACCTAAACGTCGAATTAGGTCAACCAGAAAGTAACTTACCATTAGTAAAACTGAAAACCCTAATCAGCCGCCGTGAAAATGTGAAAGTGACAACTGAGATTTGGAGTAAATACTGGATTTTTTGAGGGTAGTTTTGTCATTCAGATGCGTTGCATATATATCCACCGACGTTGTCAAATCTAAGTAGGAGAAACGGTATTACTAACGTGCGCTACCACGTGTTAAACATTCCGTCGTCAACCCCAAGCTATTTAATGGAACAATAAAATATTTATTTATAAATAATTATGAAATATGTTAAATTTATTTATAAACTATTATTATTATATTTGTTTGTGTTATATTAAAATTATATTATAATTTTGTTAATTAAATAATATGATAATGTTTATTATGGTGATAGATTCAAATTTTGGTATGATAGATTTTTTTATTTTTTTTAAATATTATCTTTGTTAATTAAATTATTATTTTATTTTAATTAAATATAAAATATATTTTATAATTTAAGCAAGATAATTTATTTTTTATAAAATAAATAATTCTGATCAAACAAACTCTAAGTTCAGTTGACATAATTCTATAAATCCTATTTTATATAATCTTGAACTTGTTTGATGTTAAGGTTTTAATGGGTTTTATAAAATAAAATAATAATTATTTGACTTTTTATTTAGTTAAATTTTATAATATTTTTTTTATATTTAAATTTTATAAAAATAAATTAATTTATTTTTGTATTTTGATTAATTATTCTCATTTAAGTGCTGGTTTTAAGTTAGGTTAGCTTTTTAGTTTAATATATATATATATATATATATAATAATAATAATAATAATAATAATAATAATAATTTGATTAATAAGTTAAATAATTAAATAGTTGAAAAGATATATAATATGACAATTGAGTTTTGAATAATAATAGAAAATACAAAATATCAAATTGAAATTGAAGGATGAATGTAACTTGTTTGGTATACTTCATTTTGGTTATATATAATTATCTAAATAGTTTAAAGCATTATAAAAAAATCTGAAATAAAATAAAGAGATTCCAAATAAATATAAGACTAAAACAAACACTCTTTTTTTTTATTATTATTATTGATTCTCAATATTTTATGTGATCTTAATATTAATATTTTACATATGAGTATTAAGAAAATGAAATCATTTCAATTATGACCAACCATTTATATTTGGTAATACAAGACAAACACCTGAACCACTAAATATGAATAAATCAGGTTATAGACATTTATTTTTGGGTTGAGGTGAATTTTTTTATGTTAAATTCGGGTTGATTTTAATTGATTCAAAATAGATTGGGCAACTTTAAGAATGACAATGAGGCTGATTGGGACGGGAATGCGTTTACCATTCCCGACCCATTCTACTTTAGAATTTATTTTTTACTACAATCCCTACCCCGTTCGATTTTAGATAATCCACACGAACACTGTTATATCATATTTTTTTAAAAAAATCTCTAATAAAATTAGATAAATAAATTTTTAATATTATATATTATAATATATTAAATATTTATATTATTATAAAAAAATAGACTTAAAATTCTTTTAAAATATAAACAATAAATAAATATATTGGTGATGTTATATATTTATTTGTGTTTAAAGCAGAATTAGTGTGAGATTAGTAGGAGACACAAATACCATCACGCTCCATCCCCGGACAAATCGAAGAAAATCCGTCCATAACAGATCAATTCGATTAAAATACCGCGAGTTGGTTTATAATTGTCATCCCTAATCAACATGTTTATAATTTTCTTTTGTAAAATTTTGTGTTTATCCTTTCTTATTCATTCACTCATTTATTTTTTTAGAAATTTATTTAAGCAATTTTTTTTTAAAAAAAGATTCATGTATATTAAAAATAAAATCGTTTAAACACAACGACAAAACATTAACATTAAAATAAACAATAAATAAATAAATAAGAAAAATCAGTACTCAATAAGTTGTTGAGCTCGTAAATATTCGAGAAAAATGATTAACTTTCCCAATAGACTGTACTGACTTTTCCTGAACGAATATCAAAAAACGTCATAAAAATGACATTATGAATGATACAAATCGGATGACTTTCAAAGTTCGATGATTTTTCTCTAACTAGATAGTCCACCAAAAAAATTGGGATGATAACCCAAATATGTAGGTCTGTCATATCAGTTGTATCAATCTAAACATCCCAACAACTATCCAAAGACTCGGGCATCACCAAATAAATCTCAATAATACTTCACAAAAAACTTCAAATATTAGTCATCATTCGACAATGCAAAAGTAAGTGAGTTTTCGATTCAACCTTTTCGTGACACATACGACTAGTCATAATACAATTTTTTTTCATTCACATATCATCTATAAAAATTCTACCGTAAATAATGCTTCATCCAAAGAACAAGATTTTGAATAGAATCATTGACTCTCAAAGTTTTTCCAACAAAAATTATATAGTATCATTTTAGCGAACAACTTGTAGCAATGTCACACAGGGAAACTATCCATATATTTCCAACGCATAACGTCTTCTTCAGACAGAGATACTTGATTATGTTCTACCAAAAATAAGACTCTATTATGGGACGGAGTCTCCATAATGTTAATCTCATTTTATATCTAATTCGGCTAGCGAAACCACTACACCGAAAATCAAACATGTCCTTAATTGTGATATATCTACATATAACAATGAAAACAAGCTTAAGATACGTCGTAACTAGACTTTTGACACTACACCAAATGTCGTCCCAAAACTAATTGAAGAAACATTTCCCGCAATGAATATAGACTATTCACAAAAAAAAATTCCACGTAGAATAAATTTTTCTCCAAATGATACACCCCGCTGAATAATTAGACATTTTGATAAACCATTCAAACCAATCATGACTATATACTTATATTTGATTATCGATGCCCAAAGACTATTTGACTACGTTGCAAATCTATTATACAATTTTGATAAAATAGTCTTAATAAAATAAATAAGATATCGAATATTCAGATCTCTTTGATCTTTACATCATTTTACCTTATCCCAATTAACTAGATGACAAAACGATGAATTAGAAAATCTTATAGAAATTTACACATTATTCTCTCCATTTTCACCGCCACACTCTTGGGAGAATGAATAACAACATCATATATATATATATATATATATAAGCATAGACAGGGGCGGAGCCACACATGGGCTAGGGTGGGCTCCAGCCCCACCTAAATTAAAATCTTTAACTAAAATATTTTATATATGTATTTGACAAATGACTCTTAGCCCAGTTGGCTATAGGACTAAACTCTGAACATGAGGTTCAAGGATTTTCCTGTTCCCATCTTTAATTTTAAAAAATTATTTTTATCTAAAAATTAAATCATAATTATACCAACAATATTTTCTAATATACAAATAAGATTTATTTATATAAATAACTTTAATTTATTATATTTTAAAATATAATTTTTATCTATAAATTAATTCATAATTATTTTATTTTATACTAACAATATTTTCTAATATACAAATATTTATAATAATCTATAAATTTTAATTAATATATAAATAAGATTTATTTATATAAATAAAATATAAAAAATTATATATAAAATAATGTTAATCATATAATAATATTATTTATTTTAAAATTATATTTATATAATAATTATACATTATTTTTTATTTATTTTAATATAATTAATAATACAAATTATTTATAAGGGTAAAATATAAAAATTAAAATAATAATAGTGTTTTATATTTCTTAATTTTAAACTATTTAAAAAATTTATAAGAAAATATAAATTAATATTAATAAACAAGTTAAAATAATTACATTGGTTTGATTCGGTATTTAAATAAAGAATTTGATATCCCTGCTCAAAAACCTAACAAATATCTTAGAATTGATATTGATGTAAGTTCTCTTAAACTTGATTCAGCATTACGTATTTCGATATGGAAATATTCTTTTAATAAAATTGATGAAATTAGACGAGCTTATATAAGATGGGGTTATATCAACCTATTAAGTATGAGTACCCGCCGGTCAAATTTGGAAATCAAAATCGACGGTTCCAAAGTCATTGGTTTAAGAAATTTACTTGGTTAGAATACTCTCCTTTGAAAGATGCTTCTTTTTGTTTTCCATGTTTCTTGTTTGAACATAAGCAACCCAGAAAACCTACATTTATAATAGATGAATTCAAATATTGAAAACGAGTTAATGATGGTGATAGATGCTCTTTAGTTATGCATATATGATGTAATATTTCACCACATAATAGGGCAGTTGAATATCTTGATAATCTAATGAATATCCTTGTCATATTGACAAAGTACTGAATGCATAATATTCAGATGAAAAACAAAATAACAGATTACTGCTTACAACAACTATTGAAAACATTCGGTGGCTCACTTTGAAAGTGTGTGCATTAAGAGGGCATGACGAGTCTCCATCTTTGAATAATCGTGGAAATTTTATTGAAAAAAAAGCGAAATATAGAAAGCTAAATCTAAAATGCAAGTTGGAGTCAGCCCCAGGTAATTTTTTATCCTGGCTCTGCCCCTGAGCATAGATGAGAACACACTATTAATAAGGATTAACCAACTCCTTTCGAGATTATTTTATTTTTCTATCTAGACAATCACATTCTATTTTAGTGATAATTGGGTCTTAAGAGACATTGGATTGTAATTTAGCACCAATGACCTACCAATATATGTTGACAAAAGATCACAAATTATGAACCCCAATACATTTGTCAACATCATTCTTCTTTTCTTCGAAACAGAATTTGAGAAAAAAAATATCTGACTTATTAAGATTAACTCGAATTTATAATTTAGCTTTATTTTTGTTTTGTGTTAATGTCATTTTAATATGAAATAAAGAAGTGTGATATTAATTGCATCGAGTTAAATTGGATTGAGTTTGAATTAAGTTTGAATTGAGTCGGATTAGTCGGACCAAATCAGATTCAGGTCAATTACAAATAAACATGTTAGATTTAGGTTAGAAATTTTGACTTTAAATTATTAAAAAAAAAATTAAAATTGTTACACGGTCACCTGACCTGAATTGCCACCTAATTTCAAGTATACTAACCATAATAAAGTTTAACTGAATTTGGCTGATAAAAGGCAATTAAATTTATATATATATATATATATATATATATATATATATATTTAACAACAATATCTTATGAATGTGAAACTTGTATTTATCTTTTAAATTTCAGTTCGTTCCATCTTAAAGTCAACAAACATGGGTGACACATTTTTATCAAAATTATTTATTTTCATTATATTTTTATTTGGTCTACCAACATCCTAATTTAGATAAGTTACTTTGGACTGATTTTTCAACTTTGTAATATTTTTATAAAATATATGAGATACATGTAAAACATAAAATTTTAAATAAATTTATAATTATTTTTTTATTCAACTAAATTATTTATTATTATTATTTTGGATAGATTTGAGGTTTGAATATGCCACAAACATTCAAATATTTATAAGTTTAATTACATTACAATAGACATCATTGTCACTAACAAAGGCTTTAACCAATTGAGGAACTGACCCACATCATTTAAGATTTTGTTTTTGAAAAAGGATATTATGTTACATTTTATAATAGAAACTTTAGAATGACCTCTTATTTTTCAAGAAAGGCCTTACTTATATTTCATCAATTTTGCTAAAAATGATGTGAGCACCATGTTGAGGTTCCAAAGTCATTCCCTGCCTAGGGGCATGAACGTAAGAAGGCGACAACCTAAACGAATATTCCCTTATGATAATTGCCAACACGATCTTCGCCTCCACCATGGCTAGGTTTTGGCCCACGCAAAGTCGTGGCCCCATTCCAAACGGAAAAAATGACCCTATTTGCTTCCGGGGAACCATAAATCTCTCAGGATTGAATTTGTCGGAATCTGAACCCCATATCTCTGGATCGTGATGGACCGCCGTCATGGCCAAGAAGAATTCTGTCCCTCTTAAGACATCGAGATTTCCTAGCTTCACATCTTTAGTCGCCTTCCTCATTAGCAGCACCGCCGGAGGGTACAAACGCATTGTCTCGTTCAATATCAAACCTAACTACATTCAAAAAATGAAATAGTGTCAAAGTTTCAACTATTTATGATTATGTTATAAAATTTTAACAAAATAAATAAAAACAAGTAAATAATACTATATATATATATATATATATATATATATATATATATATATATATATATATATATATATATATATATATATATATATATGTAAACAAACTATGCAAAAGAAAACTATGTACATGCAAAGAATAAAAATTTTAAATTATGGACTTGTCATGAAAAATTCAATGTTTTTTTATTGTGCACCGTGAGTCCTAGTCACCAAAATTCTAACAAATTATTTTCTTACCACAATCATTTATTCCATAGAAGAGGCTAATACATTATCACGACAGTATAATTCTCACTTTAAATCAATCCATGTATTTTTTTAATTGAAAATCAAACTTGAGACATGAGCATTATTAGTTACGTCAAGACTATTTTCACTTGAAAAAATGGTTAAAAAGTATAATTTATTAGGCACCCTAAATTGCACGAAAAACTTACATTCTTCAAGTCCGACAAATCTCCAGGAGCTAAAAACTCGCGATTTTTGCACACGTCAATCACCTCCCGACGAGCCTTATCTTGCCATTCCCAATGACCGGCAAGAAGAACAATTGCCCAAGTCAAAAGATTTCCCGTCGTATCCTTTCCCGCAAAATAGAAAGTCTTGCATTCATCAACAACCTCATCCATAGTCAATCTCTCCTCCTCTCCATCGCAATTCTTGTACGACGACATCAACAACGACAGTAAATTCTTCGAGTTCTCCATTTCACCGCCGTTTTTCTCAATCAACGCCATTATCGATCTCCGAGTTTCTCTCTCGAGCTTCCATCTCATCCTATTCTTCTTTGTTGGAAGAAACCTACAAACATGTATTCATCATTTTCACATAATGTGTTAGAAAAGATTGAAAAAATTAATGGTTTGATTGATAGATGTAACAGTACTTGAATCCTGGAATGTAGATAGTTCTTATGGCATCAAGAGCTAATCCTATTTGTTGATCCTGCAATTCAAAAACTCTTCTTCCTTCTTCAAAGCTACTACCGAAGGCGGTTCTTGAGATAATGTCGGCGGAGAGGTTATGAAACTCTTTGTGTACTTCCACTTCAAACTCTTCATTTTTCTCTCTGATTTCTTCCCATTTTTTTATCATCTTTTTTGTGCTTTCTACCATTTCTGGAACCCAAGCCTGTAATTCATATTTTAGATATAAGAAAATTGATATAATAAGTTAATTGTTTTTCACATTATATATTGAACTAGAAGAAGCAACAATTGATTGGATAATAAAGAAAATACAATCATTTCCCTTTTTAACTCATATATTTACAATTTCATCTACATGTGTTTGAATCAAAACCAACTGAATCAATCAAATTGAAACAAGTCGAACTGTTAAAAATTAAAAGGTATGGAGATCGATAATGGTATATATTATGAATTTATTATGCCGAAACAAGTCGAACTGTTACTATCATTTATTATGAATCAAAGTTAATGATTAATTATATATAATAGTAAATTGGTTGATCTTTTATCTACAAAATCCAGACCCAAATCTAGTTTCAGAAACTATACCAAAATGGGCCTAAAATATAATAAATGACATTTTCATTCAGGTTAAAAATTATTTGAATTTAATTTCAAATAACTAACTATTTCATCTTCAAATTAATAAAATAATTCTATTTATTTTTTTACAGAAAAAAAAGACAAGATTATAGAGGCCCTAATGTTGTTTCTATTTCTAGAGTTGTAGAAACAAAAAAACAAACAAACCTTAACTTTCTCCATGTAGAAGGCCTGGCTAGTAATCCTTCGATGAAAAGCCCATTTATCTCCACTAAGCCCAACAAGGCCCATTCCAAACAAAAGCCTAGACAACGGATTAAACTCAACCTTTCCAAAACACCCATTCGTATCCATCAAAATCTCTTTTATCATATCCGGTTCGGATACAGCGAGTCGGGCTTTCGACCCGAACCAATAAATGAAAGTTTTGCCGTAAATCGTTGACCAGTTATAGTAGTGTGGCATCACGCGCCGGACGACGTCGTGAGTTACGATTGACATGGGTTTCGATTCCGCCTGAGAAATCATCCGCCGTCGGATCTGTGCTGAGTTTCCGAAGATCGGACGGTAATTGGGGCCGGATATCCCCTGTTTGTTGAAATGACGTTGGATCTTCAGAGGGACCCATAGGATTGTGTGGATGAGATTGAGAATCAGAAGGAGGATGAAAGAGAGGAAGATTATTACAAGAGGGAGATAATTCATTGTGAGAATGATCAATGAAAATGGAAATATTGATAGAAGAGAGATGAAGAAAGTGAAGTAGTTGGATGGTTGACCCATAAAGAGAGTTGAATATTTGAAGGGATTGTTTGGTTTGGTTATAAAATCGAAATAGTAACCCACCAATTTAGTAGTAATAAAAATCGGCTTACTACAATAAAAGTTCATAGTTCAATTTTATCTGAAAGGGTTTTGAGTTAAAGTAAGATAGAAGAATAAAATTGAATAAGTGTTTAAAAAAGAAAAAGAATGTACACATTAAAAAATAATTTATTTAGGTTATAAGATCGAATTAATAGTCTAGTAAGTGTTTATAGTACACATTAAAAAAGAATTATTAGTTGAAATGTCTCAAATTCAAGATTTATATATATATATATATCAGCATAACATATATCAGCATAACAGAGATGATGAAAATTGTCAATCTTCTTTAAAATTGTCTATTCAAAATTAATATATATATATATACGAAGGAAATTATTGGGCATTTGAGTCCAGCCCAATCACGCATTTAATTAAACAAGCAAAATTTAAGAATGTTATTTATTCTATCACTGCTAGAGATAAAATATCCTGCTAAGAAAAAAACAAACAAAGAAGAAAACAAACAAAGAAGAAGAAACAAAAGAAGAAGAAGAGAATGAGGCAATAGAGATTTCTTTACATTTATCACCTTCAAGTTCCAATTTCTTGTTGTATATCTAGACTAGTTTGAGTCTAAATAAAATTGGTTTTCTCTGTTTGTATACCTCAACTTTGGGTTTAAAGTTGAGAAGAACATTTGTATCTGTTTCTTGTTTATAGTGAAATTTGTCGGTTGACCCTGTGGTTTTTACCCTCCAAGTTAAGAGAGTTTTCCACGTAAATTTGGTGCTGTTTTGTTGTGTGTTTGATCTGCTATTTTAGATTTGAATAACTTGTGCATTTACCCATCTCACATCGATTGATTACAGTATAAAAGTATTCTTCGTTTCAAAATTCCCAACAAGTGGTATCAAAGCTGTTAGATTTATTTTTGAAGAGTGCTTTTGTAAGTTGAGATTGAAGACAATAACACAATGATCAGGTTGACAAATAATAACTGGAGGATTTGGAAATCCAAAATGGAGGATATCCTTTACTGTAAAGACTTGTATGAGCCGGTTGAAGGAGATAGTGCGAAGCCAAAAAATATGTCTGACGGTGATTGAACAAAATTGAACCGGAAAGTAGTTGGCACAATTAGATAGTGGTTTGATGATAGCGTGTACCACCATGTAGCAAGTGAGAAGAGTGCACATGAGTTGTGGAAGAAGCTGAAGTCATTGTATGAGCAGAAAACAATAGGTAACAAAGCGTTATCAATTCGAAAGTTAGTAAATCTGAAATTCAGAGAAGGTGCAGGTGTTGTTGAAATTTAAATGAGTTTCAGAGCTTGATTAATCAATTGTCAGTGATGGAGATGACCTTAGAAGATGAACTGCAAGCCTTATTGCTCTTGGGATCATTGCCCGGCAGTTGGGAGACATTGGTTGTGACAGTCAGTAATGCAACTCCGAATGGTGTTCTTACTATGAGTATAGTTACCAGCAGCTTGTTCAATGAGGAGACAAAAGGAAGTCAACTAATACAAATAGTGCACAAGCCCTTGTCATAGAGAACAGGGAAAGAGCTGAATATCGACAACAATCAAGAGGCCATAACAAGTCTAGAGGCATATCAAAATCTAAGGAAATACAGTGTTATCAATGTGGTAAAGAAGGTTACATGAAGAAAAATTGTAGAGCCTGGAAAAGACTACAGAATGAAGACAAAAATCAGAAGAAAGATGATGAAAATAGAATTACCACAGTAACTACAAATGATGTAGTGATTCTTTCTTGTGAAAAAGAACAATATCTACATGTAGAAGTTCACCAAGGAGTTGAATGGATAGTTGATACATGTGCTTGCTATCATGCTACATCAAATAGAGAGTTTTCTTCACGACTTACAAGGATAGAGATTTTGGTACAGTGAAGAAGGGTAATACTAGTCACTTAAGTATTGTGAGTATTGGTGATATTTGTTTGTAGACAGAGCTGTGATATTACTTAACACTTAAAGATGTCCGACATATTCCTGATTTGTGTCTAAACTTGATATCAGGTGATGCATTGGACAAAGATGGATTCAAGCATTACCTTGGTAGTGGAGAATGGAAGCTCAACAAGGATAAATAATTGTAGCAAAAGAGAAGTCGTGACACTCCTTATACCGAACACATGTGAAGATACTCAAGAATGAGTTGAATGCAGTACAAGCTGAAAGCTCTCTAAATCTATGGCATCAACGTCTTGGCCACATGAGTGATAAAAGGTTGCGAATTCTAGTGAGGAAGCTTCACATCCCCTCAACCAAAGACGAGGTTCTAGATCTATGCGACTACTGCCTATTTGGTAAGCAACACAGAGTCTCTTTTAGTCAAACATCAGAAAGGAAACATAATATGATGGACTTGGTTTATTATGATGTGTGTAGTCCTTTTGAGGAGGAGTCATTGGTGGCAATCAATATTTTCTAACATTTATTGATGATGCATCTAAAAAGGTGTGGGTTTATTTGATGAGAATGAAAGACCACGTATTTAATTACTTTCAAGAGTTCCCATGTCATGGTAGAAAGAGAGACATATAATAAGCTGAAATGTCTCCGCTCTGATAACAGGGGAGAGTATACCTCCAAGGAATTTAAAGCATATTGTGTAAAATATGGAATTTACATGAGAAAATGTGTCTGGAACTCCAAAACACAATGGTGTGGCTGAGAGAATGAATCACACCATTGTAGAAAAGGTTAGATGCATGCTGAAGATGACAAAGTTGTCAAAACAGTTTTGGGCAGAAGTAGTTCGCACAATTTTCTATCTCATAAATAGGTCACCCTCTGTTCCTTTGAAGTTTGAAATACCAAAAAGTGTATGATCTAAGAAGAATATTTCATACTCGCATTTAAGGGTGTTTGAATGCAAAACATATGTGCATATTTCAAAGGAGCAACGATTCAAGTTGGATGATAAAACAATTCCATGTATTTTCCTTAGATATGGAAATGAGGAATTTGGGTACAGATTATGGGACCCAGAAAAGAAATGAATTGTTAGATGTAGAGATGTTGTGTTCTTCGAGGGTTAGAATGGGATAAATCTAGAAATCAACGAGAAGTTAGAGAGAATTGATGAGTCCATAAAACTCATACCATTTCCTTCACATGTACAGTCAACAGTAACAGATGAAGATGAACATAATGAAGAAGCCACTAAGAAAACCTCTGACATGAATGGTAGTAATAATGATGAGAATATTTATGATGTTTCTGAGCAGGGGAACAACATCATCAAGAAGAGCCATAAGAGCCCCATTAAGAAGGTCTGAAAGAGAGCACCAACCTTCTAAAAGGTATCCTTCTTCAGAGTATATTTTATTGATAGAAGAAGGAGAGACAAAATATTTTCAAGAGGCACAAGTTCATAAAGACAAAGCTAAGTGACATAATGCAATGAAAGATGAGATGAATTCATTGCAAGAAATTGGCACATGTGAGCTAGTAGAACTTCCTAAGGGTCGAAAGTCATTGAAAAACAAATGGGTGTTTAAGCTAAAGAGAGATGAAAATGGAGAAATTATGAAGTACAAAGCTCGACTTGTTGTAAAGGGTTTTGGACAGAAATAGGGCATCGACTTTGAGGATATTTTCTCACTAGTGGTAAAGATGATTTTCATTCGTATAGTGTTAGGTATAGTAGCTAACATAGACCTTGAACAACTTGATTTAAAAACTGGATTTCTTCATGATAATTTGGAAGAAGAGATCTATATGGTACAACTAGAGGGATTTAAAGTGAAAGAAAATGAGAACATGGTTTGCAAATTGAAGAAGAATCTATACGGTTTGAAACAAGCTCCAAGACAGTGGTACAAGAAATTTGACTCTTTTATGATGAGTCATGGGTACTAGAGAACCAAGGCAGATCCGTGTGTTTACTTCAAAAGATTGTCTAATAATAATAGGACATGATGCTCAAATAATAGTCATGTTGAAGAAGGAGATGTCCAAGACATTTGACATGAAAGACATAGGTCAAGCACGTCAGATATTGGGAATGCAGATTACTCATGACAGAAAGGTTAAGAGACTTTGGTTATCACAAGAGAAGTACATTGAAAGGGTGCTTCAAAGTTTCAACATGTAAGGAGCAAAGGAAGTAAGTTGTCCACTTCCTAGCCATTTTAAATTGAGCAAGAAGATGTGTCCATCAATAGAGAAAGAAAATGATGAAATGTCAAGTGTTCCATACTCCTCAGCTATAGAGAGTTTGATGTATGCAATGGTTTGCACTAGGCCAGATATAGCGCATGCAATCGGTGTGGTAAGTAGGTTCCTCTCTAATCTAGGAAAACAACATTGGGAAGTAGTGAAGTGGATTCTTAGAAATATAAGAGGCACTTCCAATTTGTGTTTGAGTTTTGGAATTTGTGAAACTGTGTTAGAAGGTTACACAGATACTGATATGGCTGGAGATCTAGATCACATAAAATCCACTTCGGGTTATGTGTTTAATTTTGCAGAGGGAGCCGTGTCATGGCAATCCAAGTTACAAAAATGTGTGGATTTGTCAACAACAGAAGCATAATACAATGCTACAACTGAAGTTGGTAAGGAGTTATTGGATGATTAGATTTCTCCTAAATCTTGGTATGCAACAAGAAGATGCAATTGTTTTCTGTGATAGCCAGAGTGCCATAGATTTGAGCAAGAATGCTACATATCATTCCAGAACTAAGCATATTGATGTGAGGTTTCATTGGTTAAGAGATGTAATAGAAAAACAACGGATGAAGCTGAAGAAAATCCACACGGATAAGAACCCGTCAGACATGTTTACGAAGATTGTTCCAAAGACAAGCTCGAGCTCTGTTGTCAGTTTGTCAGCATGAATACCAAGTGATGACTTGAAGATCGGTGTGCCTCTCTCCGTGGGCTGGAGGGGAAGATTGTTGGGCCTTTGGGTCCAGTCCAATCAGGCATTTAATTAAATAAGCAAAACCTAAGAATGTTGCTCATTCTATCACTACTAAAGAGAGAACATTCTGCTAAGAAGAGAAGAAACAGAGGAAGAAGAAGATAAAGATGCAGTAGAGATCTCCTTACATTTATCACCTTCAGGTTCCAATACATGAAATTGATTTTTTCTGTTTGTATACCTCAACTTTGGGTTTAAAGTTGAGAAGAACATTTGTATCCATTTCTTGTTTATAGTGAAATTTGTCGGTTAGCCCCGTGGTTTTTTACCCTCCAGGTTGAGAAGGTTTTCCACGTAAATCTAGTGTTGTTTTGTTGTGTGCTTGATCTGCTATTTTATATTTGGATAACCTGTGCATTTACCCATCTCACATCGATTGATTATAATATAAAAGTATTATTCGTTTTAAAATTTCTAACCGAAACTTGCAACAATTATGAGTTTTGTTAACTTCATAGAAGAAAGACAAGTGATTAAAAAATGAATAGATAGAAAATTTAAAAGTAACTTATTTGTAGCTAACTAATCTAAAAAGTACCTTTAGAGTTATAGTACACTAAATTATTAGGATTTAGATCCCAAATCTGACTTCAAACAATCTAAAAAACGCAAAAAAACAACAACACAAAACACTCAGATTTATAGTGGTTCACTCAAATGAGATATATTCATTTCAGTCGCCACCATATTTCAATATAAAGAAGAAAAATAATACAAAGTTTTTGCCTCACATTTTATCTCTCTAGCTAACGTAAACTCTTAATAATAACATATTTATAGAGTAAATATTTAGATAATAAAATCTAAATAACTCTTGATTAGACCCAAACCCCCAAACCCCAATAAAAATTCAATGAACTATTGTAGAGTTTATTATAAGTGTAAATTTCATAACTCAACAATCTCTCACTTAGAGACTAACTTCATCATCTATCGACGGCAGCGGCTCTTCATCTGATTATTTAACGAAGAAGACCAATTTAAGTTGCACACAACTTCAGTTTCTCGTTTGTCACAACTTTCATTAGCATATTAGTTGGATTCTCACTCCCGAGAATCTTTTCAAAAGCTAACACTCCATCGTTGATCGGATAAAATGATAACGAACTTGTATATGCTTCGTCCTGCCATGATAAACATGATTCTTTACTAAATCAACACTCTAACTATTGTATTACAACACACTTTCATCGTAGTCTTGACCCAATTCTCGCAAAAAGGGTTGCAATCACATCATCTCCTTAGTAACCTCTGTCACAGCAACATACTATGTCTCGCAACATACTCTTCCTCTCAACTAGAAAAAACAACAATCTTCTACAGTTTTGAAACATAACTGATTATAATATCTCCCAGAGTATAGATGTACCATATTATGCTTTTCATGCTATCAACATCACCACCATTGTCGGCATCAACATATCCTTCAAAACTCATATTAGATTTTTGAAAATACAAAGCGAGACACATACTTACTCTTAAGTATCGTAGTATCTACTTTAGTGCTTCTCAATGTTGTCTACCCGGATTGCTCATGAATCTGCTAACAACTCTCACTATATGTGATATGTATGATTGTGTGCAAACCATCGCATACATAATACAACCAATGACAGAAAAAATATGGAACGGTGACCATATAATTTTTTTTTCATCCTTTGTTGAAGGCGATTGATCTTTAGATAGTCTGAAGTGACTAGCTAAAGGGGTAGTAACTGATTTTGCATCGTACAAGTTGAATCTGTTAAAAACTTTCTTCACATATTCTTCTTATAAAAGCTTGAAAACTTCTTTATCTCTGAAAATTCTCATCACAAGGATTTGTTTTACAGCACCAATCCTTCATTGCAAATTTTTCAGACAACTCTTTTTTAGCTTGTTAATCTTATGTAAGATTGTTTCAGCAATCAACATGTTATCAACGTAGAGAAGCAGAATAATGTACGATTTATCAAACCTCTTAATATAGCAGCAATGATCAACTTCACACCTCAAAAAAATGTTATTTTTCATGGAGCTATCGAACTTTTTATACCATTTCCTTAGAGTCTGTTTCAAACCATACAAACTCTTCTAAAGTTTACACACAAACTCATCTTTTCCTTTGATTTTAAAGCCTTGTGGTTGTCGCCTTCAAATCTCTACATCCAAATCACCATGAAGAAAAAAATATGACATCCATTTGTTGAATATGAATATCTTCTTTCATAACCAAACTCAAAATAGTTATGATTGTTATTAATTTGACCAATTGAGAGAATATCTCATTGTAGTCAATACCTTCTTTTTGTTGAAATCCTTTCACAACCAACCTTACCTTATACATCACGGTTTTATCATGTTCTTCTTTAATACTGAAGATCCATTTGTTGTGAAGTGATTTATTTCCCTTTGTTAGCATAGTGAGCTCCTAAGTCTAATTTGAGTTCAAATAGTCCATGTCATCTTTCATTGCAGACTTCTACTTAATTGATTCATCGGATTGTATTGCTTCCTCGTAACATTCAGGTTTGCCTCCATCTGTTAACAAGATATAGTTTAGAGATGGGGATCACCTCTCGACTGGTTTTCGATTTCTTTAAGATTTTTTCAATTATATAACCGATGTTTGTTGATTTGTTGATATGGACACGTTCTCAATAATTTCATCTTCAACAACACATTAGTCTTCTTCGACACTCAGTATATATTCAGCAAAAAAAAAATCTCTCAAATCGACAATACCAGTCTCTTCCAATTATTTTAAGGATTTGATGGACAAATTAATAAATTTGGTGGATATTTGAACTAATGTGCATACAAGGGTGGATCTACCCAGGTAGCCCCAAATATTTTATATATATGCCAAATATTTGGTGGATATATATTTTGTATAAAAAATACCATATATTTTGTATATTTTGATAGATTTTTCGTCACTAAAGGAAAATAACGACATTTAACTTGTTTATTTTCTTTATTTGCTTGATATTATTCTCATTCTAGCTCGGGTAGATTTTGTGAAAAATAACCCGGGTAGATTTCAAATCTTAACTCTGTTTTTGTATGTAATAAATCCACTCGTACTGGAGAAGTGTTTCAATCTATCCAACATAACTTCAAATCATATGAATGTCAACATCACCAAAATCATTCGAGTTGTTTAATTTTATTTGAAAATTTTGAATATGTTAAAATAAATGTTTGTTTTTTTCAAAGAAAACAATTATATTATTTATCTACTTTTTGGGTATAAATCACTTTTTATATATACTTTGAGGAAGGGGAGAAATGGGTTGGAGCATTAGGACATAATTAAATATGTCGTTGTTAAAATTGTGTGTTCTACTCTTAACAAATGCTAGATTTGGCCCAAAAGTCATTATCTAAATAGTATGACAACTTCTTACTTTGGACGAATGTGTGAGATCAACATGGAGTGTATTCTCGGTGGTCCTAGGGTGAAGTGAGTTATGCAGCTCCTTAGGGTTCCTACTTCCCAACTTATCCGGGGCCCTAGAAGGCTAGAACTGAAAAAAAACAGCTATTTTACAAGAGAGTTAAATTCGCAACCTTAATATCATACTTTTTGTTAATTTAAATACAAATTATTTTATACTATTTATGTTTTGATGTAACGCATAAGTTAAACAAAAAATAATAATAATTTTTTTCCGACTATGACCCAAACTTCGAGGCCGACACTAAGTCTATTGTGGAGGTGGAGCAACGGGCTATGTAAAGAAATGACCTTTGGGGAATCATGGGTCGACCTTTGTATGGGCATCTCCATTGAGGAAATATGGCTACCTTATGGGCCATCATGTGATAGATTGTTTGATTAAAAAAATAATTTACAAAACTAAATACATGACTTCAACAAATTACAAGTAACTAACACTTGGATGATGTACAAAAAAAAAAAAACTAAATAAATAGTGGTTCTCATGCATGCAAAAGTTTAGAACGTGATAGTCTCTTATTTATTTTTATCCACATAAAAACTTAGAAAGAGATAACCACACAAAAGCTTATAACGAAATAATCATAATATCGTAACTAAAGTGACAAAAAAATATATAAATAGTAGATCGAATATCATAAATTTAATTATCATTGAAAACATTTTCAACTAAAGTTTGCGGTCATAAATGTGGGGACACAGTATACGACAATTTAATCTGCCTTAATGATATACATTCTGAATTGTCGGGCATACGACAATTGAATCCGCCTTAATTATATACATTCTGCATTGTCGGGCATACGACAATTTAATCTGCCTTAATGATATACAGTATGAATTGTCGGGCATACGACAATTTAATCCGCCTTAATGATATACATTCTGAATTGTCGGGCACACGACAATTTAATCCGCCTTAATGATATACATTCTGAATTGTCGGGCACACGACAATTTAATCCGCCTTAATGATATACATTCTGAATTGTCGGGCACACGACAATTTAATCCGCCTTAATGATATACATTCTGAATTGTCGGGCACACGACAATTTAATCCGCCTTAATGATATACATTCTGAATTGTCGGGCACACGACAATTTAATCCGCCTTGATGATATACATTCTGAATTGTTGGGCATACGACAATTTAATCTTCCTTAATGATATACATTCTGAATTAATGTCGAGGTCGGAATGAACAAAGATGATATTTATATGCCCCTCCCTACATTTACCAGGAATACTGAAAACACGGAACAAATAATAATGACGTATTTTCCATTGTTATTGCTCTCTCTTGTATAAGCTTGGCTACTATTCCCCAAGAGGAGGATGATAAGTTCATTTCAAAATTCCTCAAATTGATCCGAACAAAAACGAGAATTCCTCAAATCGATCCCGTACAAGAACGAGAGGATTCTTAGACTAATTTGTTTTATTGACATCTCTGTATAGAAGATCATGGTAATTCCTAAATAAATAAATAAAAATTTAGAACTAGATAGTGTATTAGATTTTTTAATGTTCTTTGTTTTTATTTATAAACTAGCTATTTTCACAAGTGCTTACTTTTTATAAATTATAGCTCCTTAAATAAAACATTTTTTAAAGAGATTTGTATCACATGGACAAAAAAAATTATTTGAAATTTAAAATATATAACACAATCTAACTTTCCATACATATTACACAACAAAATTCAATAAAATATTTCATTTCAAATACAAACAAATTCCTTTATTTTTTGTCACTTCAAAAAACCTCATATTCCTAGAGCTTGGAAAAACATTTGACAAAATCTATCCTACATTTCAAACAAACAAGGTAGAAAATTTAAAAAAAATGGACTGAAGTCAATAATCATTATTATAAATATTCTAATGTAATGAATAAATTAAAATAGCAAAGCTATGCATAAGTACCAAATCCCAACAAAAAAAATAGAAAGCATCTCTAAAGTCATGCAAAAAGAAACTAATTACCTTATTCAAAATAAGACTTCATTTCAGATGCACCATTACCTTTCCAACCTTCATGATGATCGCCGGACTCCACTCCCCGGAAACCAGAACCATTACCGCCGGCGACGTCAAGACCAATACCACTACTGCTTAAACCCCCATTCATCGATGTCATCAACGCAGAAAACCCACGACTCGCTTCCCCACCACCACCACCACCACCACCAACACCAACACCAACACCAACACCGACGCCAATTCCGAGTCCGAGAAGATCAAGAGTTGTCGGCCCATTTCCATTGAATGAGAAGGTTCCTCCGCCGGCGGCGGAGGAGGGAAGAATCAGATCGGTTTCTGTTTTCGGGATGGCATAAATAATGTTATTATGATTATTGGGTCTTTGTGAATCGATGAGTTCGATCTGATTCTCAGATGGGGTTGATCGATTGCCAAACCCAAGCCCACAAAGAAAGGAGGAACTTGATACGGTTGATCCCATTTGAGCTGCTTTTTGTAGTAAAGCAGTGGCTGACATTGCTGCAGGTTGGTGAGTCGCCGGAGCTTGAATGTAACACCTCCCGGAGTGACGGTTCTGATCGGGTATGTTTCTGAATAGAGACGAACTTGCACCATTACTAATGAATTGAAAGGTTGGTGATAGAGACAGAGATACAGGTAATTCTATCTGGGTATTGCTTCGATTAGTAGTGTTCACAACCACATCACAAAACATCTCCTCGAATGATGACGGCGACGGGAGAGGCGGTGGTGCCACCGCCGGATTAAATTGAGCATAGATAGCAGAGGCATTCACATCTTGATGTGAAGATGAGGTCAAGGCCAGCGCCGGCGCCGGCTCCGGCTCCGGAACAAGAGGGATTTGAGTTTGGTCTGGCGCATCTGTAAGGCACAGATTAAGAAAATATTATAAGAGAGAGAATTGATAGACCTTTTCTATGACAGTTTTACAGAAAGGGGGAAACAATTAGGTCGTACTTTTTCAGGTTTATTAAATTAACATTCCATGAAAGACGACTGATTCAATCTTCAATGAGTAATAGTAATTTATTATACAGATAGAGATAGAAGACAAAAGAGAAGATGAACTTTCGTTTCATCAATGGAGAAGGACCACCATATTCCTTTTCAATTAAGTAATCACAAATTGACAAAAGATTTACAGAAACACGTGAAAATTGATTCAACTACGTACCTGAGCTTTGAATTGACAGTACTGGAGATAGAACATTGGTAGAAGGAGGAGTAAGAGGCGGCGGTGGAGGACTGGATGATGAAGAAGCCGCCGGTGCAGTTGCCGGTGCAGTTGCCGTTGCCGGCGCCGGCGCCGGAGACGGAACCGGAGGCGGAGGAACGGTTTGTGAATTCTCATGAGCCAAAGCATCGCAGAAAGCTCTGTGAGTGATGAAACTGTCTCTCCTGCAACAATCAAAAACTCGGAAACCTAATTAGAAGAAGAAGAACGAAAAGGAGGATTTAACGAATTGATTTGATCTAAACCTAGAAAATAGAGTTCCGCAGTCGCATCGATACTCCTTAGTGCCGCAGATTTTCATATGTGCTTTCCAATCAGATTGAACAGCGTATTTCTTCGAGCATCTCTCACAGGTCCATTTCTTCTCGCCGTGTTTACGGCAGAAGTGTTTCTTAATTCCAGTCAGATCTCCAAGTGCTCGTTTCGGATCGTGATGAATACAACTCGATTCAGGACACACGTACACTTTCTTCCTGATTTCATTGTTCGTACGTTGCCGGAGCTTCCAAGGTAAGTTATGTCCTCGTCGATGAAGTTGTAAGTTCTGATCACGCTGAAATCCTTTGTTACAGATCTCACATACGAATCTGTTCGTCGCTAACAAAGTCTTCGGCGATAACGCAATCACCTCTGCCTCCGGATCTACAAAATCAATTCACAAAATCAGAATGCAGAAAACAGTAACTAATCCATCACCTATAATCTCATCTCTCATCTCTCATCTCTCATTCTCTACCAGGCATTCCAGGTAGATTTCGCTTCTTCTTCACCATCGATGTACTTCCTTCTTCATTTTCACGAGCCGCCATGGAAATCGAAATCCGTCGTCGCCGGAAAAACTAATTCCACGTTCAAAATCTTCGCCGGAAACCTGCAATTTGAAAGGAAGAAGGAAAGAGAGATGATACAGTAGGGTTTCGGGATTTGAAGAAATGGTTCAGTCGGCTCATGAAGAAGGTCTTATATGGCGGCAGTTTAATTTTTTCAGAAAAAAAATAAATAAATTAATATTTTAATTTGATTAATTATAATGAAAACAAACAAGACTTAATATAAGCACGAGTAAATGCATCATCATCCACGTGTCAAATGAGTCTGTTCTTAGTCGGCTTCTGACTAAGCGGTGATTTGTCTTTTTGTGAATTATTTAAATTAAAAATTCAACTAACCGAAAAAATATCACCGAATACATTAATTTGAAATTTTTATTATATTTTAAAATTATTTTTATTAAAATAAAAAAAAAATGAAAATGTGGTAGATAAGGACGATAAAGGAAAGACGACAAAAATGGTGTTTGTCGTCTAGTGCTCTGTGGCTTTCTCGTGATTGTCAACAGTATACAGAGACTTATCTTTGTACTAAAAATATTATTATTTTATTTTTTTTATTACTTTATAAATTTAATTAATAAAAAACTTAAACGGTTATTTTTAGTACAATTTGGTCAAAGTGATGATAATATTTTATTTTTATATAACTTTTTCATTTACTAAAATTCTATCTATATTAATTATATTTTATTTTTATAATAATATTTTAATATGACGTGAGAAAAAAAAACTATTAAAAAAATGAAATATTTACTTCTGTGATATCATAAATGTTTCTCTAACTAAATAAAGTTAGATTTAGATGATCCCACTAATAACTTTGATGATGTAGATAATAGTTATCTTGTAATTTTGTTTTAAAAGTAAATTCTATTTTCTATCAATTAAATAAAAAGAATTGAAAATTTTTTTTTTTGTTAATTTTTAACTATTTAGAATCAAATTAAACCATGTAACTCAATATCAAATTTTCTCTTCCTCATCATTTTTTTAAAATAAATTTATCAAAATTGAAGTATATAAATATAACTCATTTTTTTAGGCTTTGGAATTTTATTTGAATAAATTAAATTTTTGTTTGATAAAAATATTTAAAATATATTTTAATCTATAAATTAAATGAGGTAATTAATTAAAATAAATAAATAAGATGGTAATGATTTATTTTATTATTAAGTTAAAAATATAGATAAAATAATACATAAACTCAAACAATCTAATTATTTGAAAGCAAACATGATTTTTTTTCAAATAATCATAAATTTTTCTAAGAATCTAAGATAAAATCAGTTTTAATTAAATTAATTAATCAACAATGGATTCAAATTTAACTACCCAAAACAATTATAATTATAACAATTAATATCATGCTTCTCTAGGACCAACAAACAAAATCATGAAGAATTGAATGGCCCCCATTAAGAAAAACCTTATAATTACACTTCTTTCCATTTATGTGGTTAATCATCTAATCAAAGTCCAATAATTGTAGTATTTGTGTAAAAAGAAAAAGAAAAAAAGAAGATAACTATAAAGTATTTTTTTTTTAATCATATAAGCATAATATGGCCCTCCATGAATGTCAGTTCAGACAATAATAATTATGTAAGTGAAAAAAAAAAGTCTCCTCTCCCTAACTTCAAAAGTTTTACTATTAGAGGACCAATTTCAAATTTAGATATTTTTTTATATTATTTTATACACAAAATATTTGATGATTCATTTTTTACTAGTTATTATTTATGTTTATTGCTGTTACAATTAAATGAATTGTTTATTGTTGTGTAAATATTTGTTTTTAAATCAAACTTGGTCAATGTAATAATTGAATTCTTTACCTAAAAAAAAACTTTTATTTAATGAGAAGATGCCACCATTGACAAGAAGACAATGATCTTATCATTTTACCAACTAAAGTGGATTGTAATAATCTCTATTCACATTCTAGTAATTTCTTGCAAAATTCTTATGAGATTTCTTAGAGATTGTGTGAATGGATAAGTTTGATTGTCATGATAAGTTTGATTGTCATGATAAGTTCAATCTCAACATTATGCCTTTATTAAGAAAGTTTAATTAATAATTATTGATAAAAAAAAAAAAAAAAAGTGTAATATAGACTTACTTCATTATTTGTTGAAGTGTTTTAACATTGAGAGAGTTCATTTTGTTTTTTTGTTTTTTCTTTTATTTAATCAAGTTTATTTTAAGCGGTTAGCATGGTCCTCTGTTACATTGATCTTTATTTAATCTAGCATGTATCCCGTGCATTTGCACGAGTAATAATATAAAAAACCGTGAAAAAATATTACGATAAAATTTTTATGGGCAGGTCAACTCACAATCCGACTCAAGTATCTATTACTCTCACATATATCCAAATTAACCACAGCTCTCGACCCGGCAATCCGGACACTTTAAAAATTAAGCATCATTATATATATATATATAGATCAGAAGGTTCTCCCTTAATAAAAGTCAAATTTAACACGTTTGATAAATTAAATATTTCTTTAAGAAAACTTATTCAACTTATTTACCATGGTGTTAAATATCATAGTCTTTTTATTTTATTTTATTTTACAACCACATATGGGGCCTATTTAGAAAGTTGTGACATTATGCTTCAATTTCTTTATTCACATTCATATTATTTTAAATTTATATAAATATGCCATACAATTATCTATTGAAGTAGAGTGAAGTCATTGACATATTGTATTATTAATATCTTTTTCAAATTATTTGAGATGCACAAAAACTGCCTACCACACAATCACTTATAAATGGTTTTTTTTAAGAAAGAAAGACTTATTTGATCCATTATGTTTACATTTAAGTGACATAAAAAGACTTCTATAGAGACATTTTTGAAAACAAATAGTGTGATATAACATGTCATTGTTATCTTGGTTCGCCTAACACTTTTCAATTCTTGATAAATTGTTGTAACTTTTCATCCACAAATGCCCTCCTTCTTTGGTGCGACACAATTGATCCAAATTCGAGATATTTATTGACACAATTTAAGTCTTTATAGATATATACAAGGTCTTATTCAGTACGGATATTTAAATAATTCACTATGATTTCAAAGGGCACTATATCAATCAAATCAATTAACTTATTATTAAATATTAATACCTTTTAAATTTATAATTTAATAACTCAAATTTTCATAATTTCAATCCAAATAATAATAATTTATTTAAATAACTCAATTTCGAACTAGACACAATCTCTCCCGGATAAATTCTTCCTAATATTAAGAATTGATTGTAGTTTTTTTTCGACATTCTTTTAATGGTTAATTAATCTCGTTGTGTTTTTTTGTTTTTGGTAACACTTTGAACACTCATGTTTTTGTCGTTAGGTCTAAATGACTCATATATTATATTACATGTTTTTTTTAGAAAGAAAGACTTATTTGATCCATTATGTTTACATTTAAGTGACATAAAAAGACTTCTATAGAGACATTTTTGAAAACAAATAGTGTGATATAACATGTCATTGATATCTTGGTTTGCCCAACCCTTTTCAATTCTTGATAAATCATATTAACTTTTCAACCACGAATAGGGCACAATAGATCCAAATTCGAGATATTTATTGACATAATTAAATCTTTATAGAGATATACAAGGTCTTATTCAGTATGGTTATTTAAATAATTCACTATCATTTCAGAGGGCTCTCTATCAATTAAATCAATTAACTTATTATTAAATATTAATACCTTTTAAATTTATAATTTAATAACTCAATTTTTCATAATTTCAATCCAAATAATAATAACTTATTTAAATAACTCAATTTCGAACTAGACTCAATCTCTCCCGGGTAAATTCTTTCTAATATTAAGAATTGATTGTAGTTTTTTTTTTCGACACTCTTTTAATGGTTAATCTTGTTGTGTTTTTGTGTGTTTAGTAACACTTTGGACACTCATGTTTTTGTCGTTAGTTTTTGTCGTTAGGTAGGTCTAAATGACTCTTATATTATATTACATGATTATTATTTTTTAAATAATACAAACAACCCCTAAAAGGATATAATTTAAAGTGTAAATAGTGAGATGGAAATAACAGCTGTGAGGAATTAGAGATGATGGAAATTGAAATGGTCCCTCAATGAAAGAGAAATTAAAATGTCAAAAAGCAAGAAATATGATCCAAATGACCTTCCAAGAGAAGCAATCATGGTCGATTTGATAAGTTGTGTTTTACATTGTTTTCAACCTTTCTACTCATTGTTGTACTATTTCATTTCTTTTTACATAAAACTATACATAAAGCTGATAAAGTTTATAATCAATGGTATTGGTTTCATAAAAAAAAAGGATGATCCATTGGATGGATGTGATTGAATCATCCAAGAGGAGAATATCCTTTTACATCACTATGTTTTTCTTTTGATCATCCTTTTATGAGGAAAGTATTGTTTTGAAATTTTGGATTTGAAAAGAAGTTTGTGGGACTTCATTTAAACTTTGGTCAATTTCTAATTTATTTTCTCCCCCATTAGGATGTCAAATATGCCGACAAATCCAAATCATGTTGAATATTAAACTAATACTCATTTGAAAATATTTTAGGTAGGATGGATCTAAATTTGAACAAAAAAAAATGTTAAAAATATATAACATAAGTAACTAATACCTTGGAAAAATCAAAAAAATGTTTTTATTTGTTAAAAAGTTTAAAAGAGAATTCTGGTTTCATACTATTTTTATTGATACTAATTAATACCAAGATTTTAAAGGAAAATTGGATATATTTGATAAAATTGTATATCTGCAAAAAAAAAAAAATCAATTTAATGAGTTAACTTGATAAGAAATTAAAAAATAAATATAAATTTGAAAAATCCTCATTTTCCCAACAAAAAAAAGGGAAAATATAGCTAAAAATATTATGAAAAAAAATTGAAATTTCCAGCAACAAAAAGAAAGAAAAGGACATATAAATTAACATTAATAAGATATTTTAAAAAAATGTTTATAATAAAATTTATGAATGTTTTCTCATCAATGCAAAAAAATTGTTTTCAAATAAATCAAATTGTCTGACATAACAGTTAATTTTCAAATGAAATTTGTTTGGTGTTTACCTTTAAATCCAAATTCATATTGATTTTAGTTATGTTGTTTATTTTACTATTGTCTACTCCTTTATTTTAAAATTTTCTTAAGAATAATATGACAAAATGCCAATGTTTTTCTTAATCCTATTTTTAGTGAGAAATTTCTTATTTAAGATTTGAAAACTTTTTTATCACTTAGTTTTAATTCACTTGATTGACAATGGATATTAACAAACCAAATGGACCAAATTCAATAAAAATTAACATCAATAATTTCAACTAATACAAACAAAAATCAATTATAAGTTCATCCCATAATATATTTCTATCATTATTATTCTCATAACATCAATTAAAACTCCCTTAAACTATCAACTTCCATACAAAAAAACAAAAGTTACAACAAATTAACTGAAAACTAAAACCCGACAATCGAAATCGATCTCGCGCATTCAATCTTTGTTCTCTGCAACCGGATTATGCCCATACAAACTCTCCCTTCTTTTCTGCAAACCCGAAGTCTCCATATTCGCCCCACGAAATTTCAATTCACCCGCCCTCGGCCCCAAGTTAGGTTCATTTGCGGTAACCGGACCAGGCCTTGAACCATTCTCACCCGAGCCAGACCTAAAAGGACTAACTGTCCCACTCGAAAACCTAGTAGGAGATGCAAACCTTCTCGACGAACCACCTCTTATTCCTCCTCCTCCTTCACCTCTTGTAGAAGAAGTCGAATCCGGGAAACTTAATGGTGTTGTCGTAAAAGGATCGTCCGGTCCCCACGAAGTAAGCGCTTCTTTCTTCTTCGCGAAACAATACCAAGCCGCGAACAAGAAAAGAACGAAGAATAAAATTGGGCTCGTCCAAAGAATAGTATTCGACTCCGGTTTAGCCACCGGAAGGTTCGACCTAAACGTCCCAACATAACCGCCACCTAGACTCAAAACGATCATCTTTTCGCGATCGCTAGCGATTAAAGGGATTGAATTCCTAGTATCGTTAATATCGAAATGAGGAAACGAGTATCGTACCTCATCGATCCCCGCCGCGAAAAGTAAGCGCAGCCCACCCGACCTAACGTAATGTTGAGACGAAATGTTGTAAACGAACACCTTATCGGGATTCACCACGAGCAAATAGCCTCGGATTGCTTGTAACGCGATCGGCTTTATCGTATCAATTTTCCTCTTTGAAACCCTAGCTCGACATTTGAAGTTCAAAACGTCGCCTAATAACATAATGTGGATCAAATCTCCGTCGGTGGTTAATCCGTAAGCTTTCGACCGATCGGTTGAATCGAATGTGTAGGATACCGCGGGAGAAGAATAGTTCAATCCTTCGCATTCGTTCTCCTTAATCTTCATGGATCTTAAATCGATCGAGCCAGCCCCGGTTTCAGTCAAGAACAAAAGCCTTTGTTTCAAGAATGCTAGAGGTTTACTAGTAGGAACAGCTAATCCATAAACCGTTCCATTTTCCCTAAACACTCTAATCGTCCCACTAACATCAGTAGACAAAATATACTTAGTTCTCCCAACATAATGCAATTCCAACATGTTAATCTCCATCCCACCATCCACAATTTCAGGAGGAGAATCGAATTTCGCGACATTATTCATCGACAACGAACTCCATTCCTCCACCGTCGAAGCCTCAAACACTCTATGAACATGAATCAAGCCATTCTTATGGCCAGTGATCAAAACAGTTTCGTTCTTACCAACAGATATGTAAGATAACATAGAAGTAACAGGCGAATCAGAAGTTGTATTGAAATCTATCAAAACTTCACCGTTTCTAAGAATCACATAAACTTTCCCTAATTCATTCCCAACAGCAATATACTTACTCAATCCATCAAAATCCTTAAACGGCAATATGTTAATACATGTAGCATTTGAATTCAACTTAACAGCAGATACAAATTGAAATCTCTCAGACCAAAACGGATTATGTCTAGTAACCGATACAGCACCGGGTGGATTTCCATCTACAACTCTAATTTTCTCAACCGATTGAGTCGATTGAGTAGATTGATCATTGTTATACGATCTAACTATTTCTGGATACGGATATCCATCCGAAACTCCAGGAGGAACAATCTTCGTAGGAGTTTCTCCAGAGTTCGACTCTAACCTAGACACTAACTGACTAAGATTTCTCACTATCGATTCTAACTTATCCAATTGAACTTGTTGCCGATTCAAAACCTCGGTGGAATTAAGTTCGGTTGTGTTCGTATTCAATGGAGGAATTATTACTGGATCCGATCCTAAAACAGCTAAAACGGTAGAAAAAGTAAGTGCGTAGAAGAAGAAGTAAGAGAATAACATGCCTGTTAGGGAAACTGCCATTTCGAGTAGCGTAAGGAGAAAGCTGGAAGTTCAGAAAGCTTGAATCGCCATGAAATGGACTGATTGGAATGGATCTTCAGTGAGATTTGATGATGGAGATGTTAATAAGGTGAGTGAAATTGTCTGGTTCTTAGAGAGGAAACTGCCTTGGTTTTGGAGAGAGAGATGAAGCAGTTTCTTTACTGTGGGGAAGGAAGGAGCGGTAATCCGCTGCATACCAAATTGTTAATGTGTCTTCTACGATAATGACACGTTGATAAACTGTAATTGTACTTTTATTAGAAAGTCCCCGGGATTCAATGATAACTTTAAATCTTAATATCCTTACACTTTCTTTCTCAATCCAATTTTTCACTCTAACTTGAATTTATACATTGTTTTATTAAACATTTTTATATTTTGAATCTAGTTTTCTTTAGAATCATGACTAAAAAAAACCTCATTTAGTCATTTTTTCCTCATTTCGTGCTCTTTAATAAATTATAATAAATTATTTTTTATTTAGCATTGAAAGGTCTTTTATTTTTGTCCTTTTATAACTTAGATTTGAATTGATGTTATATCCTTTTCGGTTCGATATCCTGTTTAGTCAAATAAATTATTTTTTATTTAATATTGGAAGGTGTCTTATTTTTGTCCTTTTATAACTTAGATTTGAATTGATGTTATATCCTTTTCAGTTCGATATCCTGTTTAGTCAAATTTAATTTTTTTATTTATTTTTGTAATCTGAATATTATTATGGGTAGTTTGTTACTCATGTTCCATGATTGTATTGATGATCTTTTGTTCGAGTTTGTGTCCATCTAATTTTAACAACAAAATAGATGAAATAATCGAATTTAGAGTTATTTTTCATTTTACACCTATCTGTAACACTCTCTCTATGGTCAATCAATCATTGACTTTATTAATTTTATGGAAGAGCTCTTTCACATCTTTGATTTAAGTCGACTCTCAGGATTTGTATGAGTTTTTCACTATTTTGATCATATATGTAAATGATTTATTATTATTTAACATGACTTTTTCGACGTTGTTTACCAAACATTAGTTATGAATAATTTTATATGTCCGTCATAATATTTGATAAATATTTTTCCAACATTGTTTCATTGATTTGTTGGGTTTGCTCTACTTTAACATTCAACAATAAATTACATGATTCTTTTAAAACATTATTATTTTTTTTAAATTGTTCATATAATTTTTCATGTAGAACTTATTTTAATTATAAATGTTATTTTGTTATTATTTACTAATAAAAAATTCTATATAAAAAAAAACTCATTTATAAAAAATTAAAATAAAAAGAAGTTAGTTCATATTTAACAAAAACAAATTTCATTTTTTTATAAAGGTGAAGAAAAAAAGTCAAATGAGAAAGAAAAAAACTAATGGAAGATGTTAGGATAATGCATAAATACAGTTTCAATAACGGTCTCTTCTCAAACACCTAATGGTGTCAAATAACAATCAACTTTGAATTGCCACCATTAACAAACAAAGGGAGAAAATTATCCAATCTCTTTTGCAACAGAAAATCCAAAATTTTCATTGTGTTTTCTTTTGAAAAGAAAAAGGAAGGAAAAAAAATCCAATAAATTTGAATAGAGAAAAGAGGGAATTAGATTAGATTATACACATTTCTTAATTCATCCATATCTTTTTTCTTGTCTTCATAACCCTAGTTAACTAATTCCTTGTAGCTACAATTACCAAGTTGTATGAGATTGAATCAATGAGGACATTGTGTCCGAATTTCAACAATGAAGATGGTCTCGAGACGGTATTGGAGGTGCCCGTCCCGGATGAAATGTTTAGCGACATTGGATGCAATGCCGCCATGCGATGGAAGAATATGCGGGCATGGATGAAGAAGCCTCAAACATCAAACGGAGGCGAAAACACCGGTTCTAACAGTAACGATCATTTCATGCTTCTCTTGAAACTCGTCGGTTCCCCTCTCATACCTTTGCATGTCCAGACTTGTAATACATTGACAACGCCAATTAACAATGGTTGCATTGTAAGTATTAAAATCTTTGACAAAATCACCCTGCAAAATCATAAACATTATCCCCTTTTCCTCTAGGGTTAAAATTAAATTATTAATCAATTTTTTTTATTAAATTTGTTAATATATATAATTAATTTATATTTAAAAATATCATCTTATTTAAATATTTGATGCATTACTATTAAAGATTCAAACTTAATAGTTTTCATAAAACAAGGTTGGAACTTTGAATTATATTATAAATATTCAAATTATTAATTTGTTTAATCATACAAAATTTTCTCCCAAACAAATTAACATTATCTTTTTGTTTTAATATAATAATATCTAATATTTATTAATTTATTTATTATATTCATAAAAAAAAACAAAAAATTCTCTTTTATCTTTATTTTTTCTCGTTTTTAAGACATTTAAGGCACATTCAATAGTTTAAAACTTGTATTTCAAGTTTTAAAGTTTATTGAAAACAAAATACTAAATATATCTCTTTTCGGATTTTTACAAATCTATCATTAGATCACACAGTTGTTTAATCATCCAAATTATTTTCAAACTCTTACCCTCGATTTAATGATATCTAGTGAGACAGCGTCACATGTAAATAAATGGAAGATGGTCCACCATAATTTCCTACTTTTGCTTACCTCTTTGAATATGTGGCGTTTCCTCGTTAGATATCATTAATAAAGTAAGGCATCGCCCTTAGAAAAAAAAACTTAATTTATAAAAATATATATATAATATTTGTAAATATCATTTTATTTACAAACGTGTCAAACTAGATAGAATAACGAAAATTATACATTAGAATGAGTAAAAGTCATTTTGTACATTTGGTAAAACAAATGAATGATTAAAGTTATGAGATATACCAAGAATCAAAATTCTAACTATCCAATTTGGAGCCCAATATATATCAATTTGTCATTAATTATTTTGAATGAAATATGATAATGAATACATTTAGGACTAATAATTTACAGTGAATATGTAGGAAGCATCAACAGCCAAATACATAGTACAACAATACTTAGCCGCAATGGGTGGATTAACCGCCCTAAACTCGGTCAACAGCATGTATGCAATCGGACAACTAAAAATGGTTTCATCGGACATTCAACAAGCTAACGGGGACGATACCCTAGACACCAAACGAGGAACAAACGTTGAACTCGGCGGTTTTGTACTTTGGCAAAAGAACCCCGACTTTTGGTTCTTAGAACTTGTCGTCTCCGGTTGCAAAATAAGTGCTGGATGCGACGGTAAAGTCGCTTGGAGTCAATCTTCTACGCACCCTTCTCAAGCCTCTAAAGGCCCTCCAAAACCCCTTCGACGTCTCTTTCAGGTTAGACATTCGAATCATATTTATCTAACGTAATTCAAAACATTATAATAATTAGTACAGCGTCCCAACCTTCGGACCTATAAATATTTTCTTTTTCAAATTACCCTACCAAGATTTTAACTTTATTATAAAAATTTATTAATATTTTCAACTAAATAAAAAACAATAACATTTTCATGCCATGCCTATTCCAATTACATTTATTTGAACTTAAGAAAGAATTATCTAACTGGTGTTCTTGGTTCCTTTACGAATCACTTGACTATCTTAATATTTAAGCTAGTTGATTAAAAATAATATTGTTATATTTTATTTAAATAATCTTTTCATTTTATAATAATATATTATAAGAATGATTTTCTCTTGTCTATCATGATTTATCATCGTACTTAAGAGATTCTTATGAAAATTTAATATAAGCTGAGTATTTTTAAAACATAAATAATAATGGTAATCAGTGAATATATAAATTTATTGTATTTAGTTTTGCCAAAAAAAGAATATTTTTAATTTAAATTTTACTGAATTTTTAAATTGAGGGTACTTATTGAAGCCAATTGATATTTTAAACTCAAAATTTTAAAATTTATGTGGTTAAAAGTTATACAAAATATTTTTTTTAAAAACTATTTAAACATCGTTAACTTATTAGTTACATGATATTTATAAATAAATAAAAGATTATATCACTAATTTAACTACCGAATTTTAGCGAATGAAGCGTTTTAACTTTTAACTATATATTATTTCTTTAAAATTCATTAGTGAAAATTATCAGATCGATAAAATTAGTAATATTGATATTTTATTTATAAATATTATGTAGATAATGAGTTAACAATCTAACCAACAAATTCTTATTTTATATAATTTTTAACGATAAATAGTTTCAAATTTGAAAAATTAAAAAAATATCTAAAATCTATGTTCGTAACAAAATAATCCAAATTTTACTATATACAATTTGACCATTTAAATTCCTTTCCAATCCAATTTTACTATCCGAAATTTATTAGATAATTTGGATAATTCGATTCAATTTCAAATCAATTCGAACTTAATTTAAACCGAAACATCCATCGAATTGAAATAAGTTGTTAAATACTAAACAGGGTTTAGATCCAAGATCAACAGCAAGCCTGTTCTTGAGCGCAGTATGCATAGGAGAAAAAAGCATAAACAATGAAGAGTGTTTCATCCTCAAACTGGAAATCTCGCCCGACATTCTAAGCATTCAGAGCACTCCAAACACCGAAATCGTCCATCATAGGATCTGGGGTTGTTTCAGCCAACGAACCGGTCTTCTAATTCAATTTGAAGATACAAAACTAGTTCGCATGAAAAACACTTCCTCCTCCTCCTCTGCCGCCGCGACAAATGACGAAAACATCTATTGGGAAACCAACATTGAATCAACCTTAGAGGATTACAGGTAAGAGTATTCAGTGTCAACCTCCAGAATTGGACTATCCATGTAGGAAAAACGTGAAAAAACATTTGATTGTTCAAATTTCAGTTAAAAAAAATTGAAATACTATACTAAAGACTTAAATAGTAAAAATATCTAGTAAATTTAATTAAAATTTTTAATTTTATTAAATGGGCTGTCCTAGACGGAAAAGTTTGATGACAAACGGATTTATAAATAAGGGTTTTTTTGAAAATGAACAGATGTATTGATGGAATTAACATTGCACATGGAGGAAGAACAAGTGCGACGATTTATCGATATGGGCGGTCGTTAAATCATCGAGCGAAGATTGATGAAACATGGCGGATTGAAGAGGTTGATTTTAATATAACTGGATTGTCTTTAGATTGTTTTTTGCCGCCGGCGGATCTTTTCAAAAGTGAGATATTGGTGGAAGATGATGAGCCTGCAATAATAATATAAACAAATATATTTGGTTATTTCTTTTAAAGTAAGTAGTTTATTATAGTAATTTTTCATCTCAAATTTTTTTATGTAAATTGTAACATTCATTTTTTTTTTATATATTATTGGTTATAGAGAAGATTTTTTTTTTATAATAAAAATATTTCTATTCAGATATGTTTGTAAGGTACTCCTAAGAGAATCGTGCTTAAAAAAGGAAAAGATATATTAATCAATTTAACTAAAAAATAAGCTTATAAAAATACTAATAAAACTTCACTCACTATTAGACATTTTTTGCAATAAAATCAATTGTGTTTTAAATGATGTGGTTTAGTCGATTTTTATACATAAATGGACAAATAAATTATTGGTCAGTTTAGTCTGTTATATTCATTTACCCAAAAAATAAATAATACAAATATACCAATAACATGTTTGTATTTTTTTCTTCATGTTTTTTACTTTGTTTTTTTATTGCCATATTTTGTTGTTGTTTAAATGATTCTTATTATTTACATTAAATCATTTTCATATTTGGTAAATTTACCGAGGGTTATTGTCAATAATTCTCCTATTCTACTTCGACCATTTCCGAACACCAATATACTTGAAATTTATTTTTCTAAATTGTAGCAAAACTTTTCTATTTAAATGTTTTTCAGGTATTAAAATTGACAAAGACAGTGTATTATGAAAGAAACAATTCAAAACAAAATGAAGATGTTGAAAAACAAGGAAAGAAACTCGCCCGACTGAAAGACGAAGCGAGACAGAATGGCACTTTGTCCCCCGACATTGGCCTTTTCTCACTTTGCAAATCTTCCCCTTGTTGGTGTACCAGGCGTAAGAGGAAGAAACTTTAGGGTTTTTTAGTTGAGTGGGAGGAGTTTGTTCTAATCACCCTCTAAGAGTTGAACTTAATTTAAAATGTCTTAAATTGAATAATCATTCTAATTTTTTTAATTTAAAAAATTAATAATTCCCCTTTTAACGTATAAATTGCATATAAATTTCCATGATAAAAAATTGTAGCAATTCTAATAAAAAAAAATGCACATAAATTGATTTAACATAAATAAAAACAAGTCACAAATAAAAAAAATAGAATAACAGATCTTTTTTAAGCTTTAACCAAAACTAGGATGTTTCTTTTCCAAAAAATCCTTTCAACTCCGACAAATAATATTTCATAATTGATTAATACTACAATTTTTACTATGATAAAACACAATTTGATGTCCATAAAATAGCAAAAGTTTCCCATGATCCTCAAATTCACATTACTATTAATAATCCCAAACAAACATGTTCTTAATAGTCTACAATTAGGGTAGGGGATGGGAATAATAACTAAATAAAATAAAAGAGATAAAATTCAAAATTTTGAGGATGTTTCTTAATAATCCCAAAAGCACCAAAATAAAATAGTACCAAATAACACAAAATATTAGCCTGAGTTAAACAGAACCAAAAAAAGAAAAAGAGCTTCCATAATCTAACACTATCCTTTTCTCTCTTCTCTCTATAAAAGGAGAACCAAAACCTCCAAAAATAAGCCTAAAGAGTTAGACCCATTTACAAAAAAGAAAAGAAAAATGTCAATAAAAAGTATATACAACAATACCTCTAATCCTCAACATTCTGAATCTCTCCCATCATGATCCTGTTGCTCACCACATTGAATCCCAAAACCGACGCGCTCACTTTCTTTCCCTTCTTCCCTTTCTTCTTCCCTCCGCCGCCACCAGCGGTGGTGGTGCCTCCATTGTCAGAATCCACAATGGTAGCATTACCAGACTTCATTTCCACACCACTAAAACCGCCGCCAGCAGCCTTCTTGCTATTGTTCTGACTTTGGAAGGCCATTTCTAGGACATCAGATGGTAGCAACTCCATGTAGTTGATGAACCTGTCAATGAACTCGTGATTGCGATCGATTGCCCCGAGATTCTCTACCAGAAACACCTTGGCCTCTGATTTTGATTGCTTCGAGCAGAATTCCAGAAAACTTGTATCTGATGACATGGGGTAAAAAAAAATAAAAGGTTAAAATAAATAAAAAACAAAATAAAACATTGATATAGCTTCATTTGGAAACAAAATCAATATAAAAAAAACTTGTTAAAAATATATAAAGTAAGGCCTTGATTATTTCCAAATATATTTTTTCTCTGTGTAGGTTATTGATATTTAAAGTGTATGTTGGCATTTTGGTTGATGATTTGATTCATAAAGTTATAATGATGAGATAATGGGTTATTTGGATGAAATGAAAATCATCCTTTATCAAACAAGTCTTGGTCTCACAGATTCAGAAATACGGTTCGGTTGTCATCCAGATCCGGATTTGAATTAAAAAATAAAGTTTGTTTGCAAATAGAGTAGCAGGCCTAAGCATGAAAATAAGACATTGAAAGATTGATTAATACCTTTTGAGCCAAGCAGCCTTGTAGATTCCCTTTCACACCAATCCTTAAAGCCCATGGCTTCTGCAAATAATAAGATGAATGAATTGTAAATCACATTCTTCATTTTCAAATGAACAAGCACAATATATCTTTATATTATTATTAGTATGAAGCCAATCAAAAGATATCTTACCCGAATGTTTACTCATGGCATCTGTTTTTCCTTTTAGAGAAGGACTAAAAGAAGGTGGCGATGAAAGACGACTATCAGAGGGTCGTTTGCTTGCACTTTTCTGTCGGCTCAAAGACCCAACTGCTGACACTCCTCCTTTTCCAGGAACATTTTTCGTTCCAAAACTATCCTGACTTGCAAGCATAGGGAAATCCATACTGGTGGGTGGAAAGAAGATGTTAGTTTCACTTCAATTTTCTTTCAGAAGAAATTAGTTCAATTGGCAATTTTGGGCACTTTCTTCTATCAGGCATCTCACCTGGATGTTGATCCAGATGAGATCACGTTTGGAAACAGAACAAAGAGAGACAAAAAAGAAGTATAGGCGGATGCGGATCGAGATTCAGATCCATAAACAAAAAGTGCTTGAACATGGTGACACAAAATATATCTTTACCCACGCAAAATTGAGTCAAGGCAGATGGGAGTTGCAATTTATTTGAAAATAAAATCTCACTAGAATTGACAAAGATGATAGGATGCTATCAAAAATAACTAAAAGAAAACACTAAGCTCTAGCATAAACATCCCATTTGGAAACACTTCTTAAATTTGTGAAAATTAATTATGATATGTCCCAGACTAACTTTAGTTTCCAAACATTTTTTTTATTTGGACAAAAACACAAATAAAAAGTGTTCACAATTGTAATGTAAGGTTTGAAAGTTTACAAAAACTAGATGGTCCATATCTTCATCAAGGATAAAGAAATATTAAAAGATATTATGCATGCCATAACCTTCTAAACAGAAAAATATAAACTAGATAAAGAGATATCAGAAGAATATGCGAGAATTAAAATGCTAATAGCATTAAGTGCGAGAAAGAGAAGAGATGTCATACTTCTTTGTTTCTTGCTTGGGTTGATCTAGAGGACCCCAGAATAAATCATCATCTCCTTTAAGCTTTGATTTAGCAGGAGAACGGGCCACCATTGGGATAGGAGATGCAGCTTTTGCTGAAGAAGTTGCAGATGCAGACCATGAAGGGTTACTTCCTAGGTTAACTTGAGTTGGCAAGGCTTTTTGTGGAGTCGGAATTGGAATCTGGTGATGAGCAGAAGATCCTTTTTTCTCCTGTTCCCTTAGGATGTCCCTTAAAGATGTGGGTTTAGAAGCTTTTCCAGTATCAGTGGACCAAGCTGGGGCTACAGTTGTGCTGGCAGACTCTCCTCCTTTCCAGAGAACAAAGTCTCCTAAAGAAGGTCCAGAAGGAACTGCAGGTAAGACTTCCTTCTCTAGTTCTGTTTGACGAGTGGTCTTGGTTCTGTCACCGATAGAAACATCTGCAGATGCAATAGGCACAGAAGCCTTGGCTCCATTCTTGGCTTTTGCAGATTTCTTTCTACCCTTCTTAGTATCTTTAGCTTCAATAAATTCACCATCATCAACCAAATCAGACTGAATAACCGTTGTCGGCCGGGTGTTGTTGTTGTGTGGAGCTTCTCCTCCTGAAAGAAGATCATGCAGTTGACTCTTCCGGCCTTTTTTATTCTCAGAAATTCCTAAGTCTGGAAAATCGGTACTAACTCCATCTGTTTTGATATCTGAATTGGCAAGTAGTCCAGCCCAAGGAGTGGAGAAACCATGAGAGGTGGCGGCAGTAGCAGATGCAGAAGAATCCATAGTTTCAATAGCCATTTGTGCATTCCTTTGCTCTTCTTCTTGAATTTCCAATAATGATTTTGGCCTGAAACCTGGTGCAGGCCTCCAAGCCCTTGTTACAGATTGTTGTTGAACAATAGTCGGTACATCAGATTCAAACAAACTGGGCTCACCCTTAGCCTCCAAATTTTCAGACAGTGGATCTTTGACATATTTTGGATCCATAGCTTTGACAGTAGTTTCTTGTGCATTATTGTCTGCACTAATACTGGAAACAGCACCATTGTCCAATGACTTTGATTGCTGTAAAGTTGCTTTTGAAATGCCTTTAGTTTGGTCACTGGAGGATTGTTGTACCTTGGAAGACTTCTGTTTTCTGGATTTCTTCTCAGAAGTTTTTCGTGCTTCGGCAGTTTTCAGTTCATTAACAGAGGAATCATCAGCGTAATTCTGCTGTACTTTCGTGACCTGTGTTTCCTCAACCAATTCCTTTACTGCTTCATCTTTATTATCAGACACGGACTTTAGTCCACCAACAGATTTTTCATCGGAGATTGCAGCGATGGCAGGTTCGTGAATATTATAGAAGTTTTCTGGTGGAAGCTCATATGACACGTTGACCACATCAGCCACACTGGGAGTGGGTAAGGCAGAATCCCAGTTTTTCTCTGGTACAGTCTGTTCAAATATCTGATGAGGCAAATGTGTAGAAGATCCAGATCCAACACTATGATTGATATTCTGGGATAAACTGGAACCAATAGCAACATTGTTAGGAGGTGGTTGTACTTCCATGTTTGTAACTGGTATATGTGAACCAATTTGAAGGTTCGATTGCAACTCTCCATAAGGCTGTTGCTCGTTATAATGTTGTTGGTTAACGCGACGGTCTGATAGTATCTGTGATAGAAGTTGCTGCTGCTGTCTTAAGAGTTGCTGCTGCTCCTCCTGCTTTTGCTGTTGCTTAAGCAACATGAGCTTATCCAACAGTGATATTTGCTGAGGAGCAACTGGAGACTGAGAATGTAACTGCTGCAGCAGCAAAAGATTCAGCATTTGTTGATCTTGCGTAAGGCCAGACGAGAGTAAATTTTCAGCATTCACTAGAGCAGATGGAATATCGATATTAGGAGGAAGTAAGCTTGTTAAAGACGGCTGATTCTGAGGCAGCATCCTCTGTTGCTGAAAACCAAACGGAGCCTGGGAGGGGAAATTCTGAGCATGATCCAGCCCAGACTGGACTGGGAGATTTGGCCACCCACTGACTCCGGTATTATTAAAGCTAGGGGGAGCACGATCTTGCAAGCCTTGCAAAGTTGATAACATGTTTTGTGAGAGAGGCTGTGAACGAGAGGTATCAGTTATTGAAGACAAGGGCATTGTGTGTGGATTTATGGTGTCTGGGTTAAGATCGGAATTATGAGGCAGTAAAGATGCATCTCTCCCGGGCGGCCTATATGGGTAAGAATTAGGCAGCGACTTTTGTCTTTCAAAATTCATTCCCTGAATACCTGCCATGATTGAATATCAACTGAGTCAGAACAAATAAAATAAGCACTTTTTTGGTAAATACAAACAAAATCTCAAAAGGTATAGGCAACAGTCCATTCCTTTGAAACTGGTATAGACTCTAGAGCTTGTTTATTCATAGGCTATTTGGGATCTTTTTCAATAAAAAACCTCCGTCACATCCCATATCCTTTCAACCATCAAATCACTTAATTCAAACTAAACCCTTTACTTTTTTATAAAATTTAAATATTAAATACAAAAGGACAATTTAGTAATTTAATCCAAAAAACCCTTATTCATCAAACAAGATTTTGATTTCATAACCTTCAAATAACTAAAAAACACGTTAAACAAACTCCTAGGATAAACTTACCTTCATGGAAAGCAAATTTTTCATGAGGTGATGCATTTGGGTTACCAGACATTAGGGACTCCAGAAACCTATTTTCAGCTTCTCCTGGCCTGTATCTCTGCTCATTCTTCATTATATCCATAGCATTTGAACTTGCATGAAGCTTCTCATAACCGCTCAAGTTCAAACTACCTTGTGTGTCAGTAGCCTCATTCGGTTTCGGTGAAGCAAATCCAGGAGGAGGTCGAGCTTTAGCTCTTAAATGTGGCATAGCATCCCCAAGCAACAGAAATGGTGAGTCGGGTGGTGCATTTGCAACTCGGACAAGCAAATCAATACCAAAGTATCCAGCCTCAAACCATCCAATTATGTCACTTCCAGCAAAAGGGCCTTGAATTGCACCTTGAGGATCTTTGTAATAGAATTTAAGGTCTTCTGGAGAAATTTGTGGTTGTCTTCGAGCTTCATGCTCCATATCAAGCACAAAAGATGTCTGCCTTCTCATATTTGAGCCGTCATTGACCTGCCATTTTGGCTGCTCTCTGGAATGTGATGAATCAGCTGAACCCCTTGTCCACTCATTGCTCGGGTCTCTCAGTGTCTGCGGCCTAATATCAGTAGGCTTCTCCACCCTATCATTCAAAACTGGATTAGAACGCTCCCCGATTGATGGAGATCGCCACATTGCCATAGGACGATTATTAGAAACTCCCCGCCCATAGGAATCTCCACTGACCTCTCTTGACGCTAGCAATGGTATTAAGTTTAATTAGAAGATACATCTAAAAGATGCTAGAAAACTAAAAGAACAATTAATTCCATGAAAAATCTGAAATCAGTGTAAGAACATACCATTCAAATCTAGAAATAATTAATGTAGTACAGAGATGAAAAGTATAATGTTATCTTATTGGTTTAGAAATTTCAGTTGGGTCAAAAACAAACCAAATTCACACATTGCTACAACTTAAAGAGAATTAAGATCCCCTAGCTATTTCCTTTCATGCAACATCTGTTGATGCCTCATAAATTATATTTTAGTTTTAGTACATAAAAAGTGTAGCCATTTCATATAGGAAAACAAAAGGTCACCAGAAAACTCAATAAGTACCATTTGAAGAATCAATCATGTCACCCTTGTTATCATCACTAGGAATGGTCGAATCTTCTCTGCTACCTGCAAACGATGCCAAAACAAAACATTAAGAATATTCCAGCAGGAAAACTACGGGATCAAATAATTTATTTACAATTAGTACCAAATTTCACTTGTCTTGCTTGCACAGGATCATTTGAATTTCTCCCAGTGGACCCATCTTTAGATATCTGTGGTTCACCACTACTTACTATATCACCATTGCCAATACCCTTCAGAATAGCCTATCAAAAAGGTCATGCAAAATACCAACATTATGCTTGTCACATTATTAAACAAAACATCAAGAGGACACAATCTCTAAAGAATTATACCCTTAAAAAATGATAAAAAGTTTTAAGCATACCAATTCATCAGAAGTAGGTGTGCATAGGGCAAGAGGGCCTATAGGCTCTTCCTGAGTCAGAGAAGCAATTGGAACACCACCATCTAATAATTTAGGGCGAGAATTCATGTCTGTCATTCGATAAACATCGAGAAGTCTGTTTCTACTATATCGAACCAGTGAAGGGTGGTCTTCTTCCCTATTCACAGTAGTTCCAATAGAGCCAACCCTTCCTCGTCCATGAGAAAATGAATTATCTCCACGACCCCTTCCATAAGAAAAATTAGGGCCTTGTTTGCTTGGTGTTATGGTCCCTCGACCATGAACACTACTAGACCTCCATGGTTGATTATGGTCCAAATCCTTCTTATCATCTATATGATGAGACAAACCTTTGTCAATTCCAGAGTCTGATGACTTTTCATTTGAATTGTCAGTATCCTTATCGCCAGGGCCCCAGCTTGTGTTCCATTTGCTCTCACGACGATGCTCGTAGTTGGTTTCTTTGTTAGTCGAGTCAGTCCATCGCTCTGGCGGATTTCGGCGTGATTCCCCATAGTGCTGTTTTGCTGAAGGATTGTTATTATCCCCCCATCTATCCACCTTACGAGGATCGACAAGTTCTTTATCTGTCTCTCTCCAGCGATCCTTGCGACCAGGCGTGTTTGTGTCTCTTTCCTCATCGCGCCAGCGATCACCGCGACCGTATCCCACCTCAAACACTGTTGGCCTGAAAACATTTTTTTTCTTGAGAGCCTCATGTGCTTCGTCACCATTCAAAGATGTCTTTTTGACATCTGCATGAGCCACATGCCCTTGATACTGGCCTACATGATTATCCTGAAAAGAAATTAACCAAGAAATATTAAGCGCAAGATAAGTTTTTCTTTTAACTTTGTGTGACCGGGGTTGAATCCCAGGAGGAAGCTAGCACGACCTCTCATTTAAATCAGAGCATTCTTAATGGGAATCGAACCTGAGAACTGTTGGTCTCTCAGGTAAGACCCTTTTTTACTTGAGCAACCCTGGTGGGTTTGCATGATAAAGCTTTAGGTGAAAGATATGTTACTCCCCTAGATTTATTTTCCAAAACTAAATGATGAAACATAATTCCAGAACATTGAAAGACACAACAGAAGAAACTTCCAAAGAAAAGGGATCGGGAAGGAGAAGATCAAAGGATTCATCCTACAAAACTTTTCCTCAATCAAGAAAAACGGGATTTGCAGTTGACGGGACTACCTCGACTTAATAAAAATCTAATATATTGTTTTTCACTTTCATATTGATTTCTCTTGCACTGTAAAAATGAATGCTCCTCACATTCAAAAGTTTCAATATTTTCAATAAAAAGGTTTACCATCTTCAGAAAAATCATAATTCCAGAACGTTTGTTTGTGTTGAATATAGAGAAAATAGAAGAAAAGGCACATAAAAACATACCACAGTAGCATTTGCAGCCTTGTTCTCCCCTGGCTTAGGAAGAAGCCACTGTGGTGAAAGTGGCATTGAATTGTCACTTCCATGCACATCTACACACAAAAATATCAATGTGTAAGCCAAAAATCATTCATAATCACAGTCGTAATAGTCTTATATTCACTTTAGAAATGCACCCAATTAAACAGTACATAAAAGAAAGTGCCAAAAACAATTCATCAAGGGAAAAGAGAGGATTTTGAAAACTAGAGTAACTAGTCACATTTTCCAACCAAAAAAAATGAAACCAAACACCAAACTAATGAAATCCACACCTCAGAGAAAGGACCAACTACCAATTGTAATGCCTATATCCAGTTCCCACAAATTTATGATCAGTAGCTGCTACGAGTAGTGCCTAAATCCCATTCCCACAAATTTATGAGCTCAGTTGTCAAAGATCTTCCTTCAAACTATTTGTGAATATGTTAAAAGAGAAGAAAAAAACAACATTTACTTGAAATGGATGTCTATTATTGACCTCAAAACATTGTATACTTCAACATGTTCAAGATTTCAACTACAAGCTACTTTTCCATAACTTCCCCAATCAACAGCTACAAGATAACCTCACTTAAACCCAATTTCAGGACATAAAACTCCTATTCTCATTATAAAAAGTCCTACCCCTAAGTTATATTTCACCAGATCCACATAAAAGAGAACAACGATCGTTCTACAATGCCTGAAATACCCAACTTACAAGCAGAGAGTTCAATACACAAGAAGCAAAAACAACCACAAAATGGATAAGAAAAAAAAAGAACTCTAATTTACAATAAACAAAATGAGTAAAGAATATACACCATTGCTTTCACTGTCACTATCTAAACTGAATACCAAAGCTAAAGCTTTAGTAGTGGTCCGTCATTACCCATCAAAAAACGGCCCCATAAATCACATCTAGAAGGAAGAACAGATATAGAACATAAAACCCATCAAGCATTTTCATTTTTCAACCGACACGTATCTGAAAGAAGAAGAAGAAGAAACAAAAACAGAAAGCTAGAAAAAAAAAACTAGGGCTTTATACAAAAGACCTTCATCTGTGGTCGAGAAATCGAAAACCCAGATACCAAATGAATCGGTGAATGAAATTGGAAGAGTATAAGGTAAAGAGATGAGTAAACATGGAAGACGAATGGTTTTTTGGGTTTACCTTTGGAGATCTGGGGGTTAAGGGAGTGAAAATCAGTCTTTTCCGCCATGGATGATCGAGGATGAAGAGGAGAGAGACAGAGAGAGTTGCTGAAAAGGAGATTGAGCTTGCTCAGATATGGAGGCGAAGAAACCCCAACTGGTATTCGGAGTGAGTTCTTGAAGAAGGAGGCGTGGAGGAAAATGCGGACGAGAATGGGGGGAATATAAATGTTAGGGGTTCCACTTTGGGTTAATTATTTTTTATTATTATTATGTAATAAAATTAAATTCAATTGTGTTTCCTAATCTACTCTAATTTTATTTTTTAACATTATAAAAATAATTTTATTACAATTTTATTTGTCTTTTTTATATTTTAATATTTTATTTGGGATGATTTTGGATTGTATTTATTCCATTTTATTTTATTTTATTATATTTTATAATTTTAATTTTTTATATATGACTTTACATTAAACCCTACTAGGATGAGGCTTATATTTCATTCTTTAAAATAAATATTTGATATAAAAAAATAAAATAATTTTTTAATATATATATATATATATATATTGTAATATTTTAAAAAATTATATTATTATAAATAAATAAATTTTAAAACTCTTATAAAAAATAAAAAATAAATATATTTTGATGTTATATATTTAATTGTATTTATTAGTGTTCGGGCCGTATGAGATTAAGACGGAATCGAAGAGACACAAATAAATCTCACCACATTATTATCCATAATCTCTATTCTCGTTCCCCAATAATTCATGTTTCCGTGACAATAACGATTTTAATAGAACAAGTATCATTTTAAGTTTAAGCTATAGTTGAGATTAAGGTACGACTGTAGTATATTTTTACACATATAATTTAATTAATATACTTCTAATGCTAACTAATTGGTCTAAATATTGAAGACGGTTCATCCGACCATAATATATTCTTTTTTTATCCTATCAAACTCTATATTCCACCAATCAACTAATTTTCGATTCTAAATGGATTTGGTATAAAGTTTGCTAATCGATTTTAATGTTCACCACTAATTTTTTTAACATAAATTAAATTATATATTTTACTTATAAATTGTTAAAAGATAATTATTAGATAAATATGATAAAGGTATTTATTTTATTTTATTGCTTTTTATATGAAGTAAATAATTAATTTTGAAAGATTACAAAAATAATATTGTTAACTATTTGATTATTCAATAGGATTCTTTATATTTATCTTTATTTTATTGAGTGTTTCTTCAATTTCTTATATAACATTCAAACTAAGAGAAATTTTCAATTAGTATTTTTTTTTTACATTTAACCACCTTTATTGATTAAATTATCAGGATATTATTGTAACTAAGTTGAAATCGATTTTATAAGTCATTTTAATAAAAAAATAATTGTTTAAAATATTTTTTTAATTAAATATGTCAATGGATAAGATAATAACTAAGAGAAAATTTCAATTAGACAAAAACAATTGAAATCAAATGTTCAAAACTTTTTTAACATCTTGCAAAAATAATAATTGTGCATCCTGTTCATAAAGATGCATATCCTTAGTTTCTATTTTTTTTTCCTAAATATGTGAGTATTTCCATGTTAAAATCTCAATACATAAACTTTTGTATTTAATTTATACTTTTGAAAAATTAACTTTTGTATATTAAATTTGGTCAGAAATAAGTTCATAAGTATTTATTTATTATTTTGTAGAGTCTTATAACTCAAAGTGGGACTAAAAATACAAGTCCACAATTAGCTAGGGGAGTTTTCATACATGACCAATATATTTAATCAAATTTTCACAAGTAGGATAAGAAAATAATAATAACAATATAAGTTAGTTGAAACTTTTTAATATAAATTATATTTCATTATTTACAATAATCTTGTAACACTTCAATATAATTATTATAACTTATTGAAACATGACTAAAATGTAAATCATAAACATAATAATGTATATATACGTTTCAAGAGTCACAACACAATCAAACTCATTCCTATTACAAATTTTCACTATAACATCATTGTTTGTCCATAATTCCCACTAAAATTTCGTCGTGGTAATATATTCAATCTCGAAAATATAATGTCAAAACTCAGAATAAACGCCAACAAAAAAGAATCGAAGAAATTAGTATGACTATGTACTGCATTCGCAATGGCTGACCTATCAGATTCAGGGTCGCCATACTGTCTTTTGCGCGCAAACAATGCCTTCTTTATCTTGATGGTAAGTTGTGTGGATTTCCCAATGCAAACTTCTTAAGATCCCTTCCAAAGGAGTGAGGATTTCAACTTTGTCGCGTAAAATCAACCAACCACCTGGCCTTAATATCCTATCCATTTCCACAACAATGGCTACTGGCTGCTTACATCTACAAAATTCCATTTTATGAAGTTATCAATTCTATGAAGTTCTAATGGATGAACATGAAACAAAGAATTATGAGCAAGAAAAAATGAAAAAAGGCCTTGTTTGATGTGGGTTATTCAGATAACTCAGTATCCAATTAACTATCTACTAATCAATCACATCATTCAAATCATCGTTAAAAAGTTATCCTCTTTTTAAAAAAACACATAACATAAACAAGAATATTTGGCAATAACAACTTGGTTATGAAATGTTCTTTAATGAATGAAGAGTAAACAAACAATCAAGAGCAAGAAAAGATAAAGAAAGAAAGAAAACACAAACCTGTTCTTGAGCCTGGAGAAGAGATGATCTGCGTGCAAAAGATCATATGACCTTGGATAAGAACCAAAAGACTCACACCAATCATGGTATATACCAACAAGACCGCGTTCAAATATTATGGGAAGGGTGTCGGGTGCATGAACAGGGACCACGTTCATAACCCATACATTCCGTTTTGACAAAGCAGCAGCGAATCTGTGTTATGAAAAAACACCAAATAAAGATTTGTTGTCTTCATGAATTCAAATAACTGTCTGTTAAGTAGTTACCCTCCATTAATGGCTTTCATGTCCATTACATTTCGAACTTTTAACCAGTCTATGCCTAATCCGGTTATATAGGAATTATTGACTATAGCTTTCCAGTGCTCGCTATCTGCAATCAGTTTATCTTTGTTGTTTGTCCATTCTGGGAAAGTTTCCAGCCTTTTCGGCCATTCTTCTGGCCACTCTGTACCCCTTTCTTCAATTGCAGAAGGAAGAACATGTAAACAGTTTTGTAAAGGCTTATACCTGTGCCCCATATCCACAAAAAGAACGATATTCATCATCATAGCAATGGATTCGATTCGTCTGTTTAAAAAGTTGATGGAAATGTTGCTTACCAAACAACATCTGGGTTATCATTTTCCTTGCACATAAGAGGAATTTTCTTTCGTCTGAGCTCATATATATCATTAGAGACTGGTTTCTGATAGATTTTGACACCAAGTTCACTATCTTCATCAGCTTTATGTGCCAGGATATTCCATGATATTGATGCTGTCAATGAGGACATACCTGAAAAAAGGAAAAGGGAATAAATAACTTTCTCTAATATATTTAAATCTTTGTTTGATCTAGGGTAATTCCAAATGAGAAATGTTGCACCTAAATTCGTTGGTATATTTACCTTTTGTTATCATGTTCAATCATTTATGTTTTATCGTGGTGCTTAAACGACTCATTTTCATATGTATTGGCATTTAAAAAAATGAAATGCAGTGTTCTATAGTCCTAAGCATGTCCCATTTAAAAAAACACCATTTCAAAACATTCAACTAGATATGGAGAGTAAGATTGAAACCTTTATCTTCTTCAATACCATCGTGTCGAGTTGACAAAATAAAGTAGCCAGCAGGACGCAAAATCCTGTTCATCTCCAAAAGCAGTTTCCCTCCTGAAATTCATCACTATCATAAAGTGGCCAAACTAACTGAGCGCAAAAATTTTGGGGAAAAAAAGGAAAACCGAACCATTAGAATGCCAGAGTATTTCGCATTCACCACAGTGAATGGCGTCGAATACACCGCTAGGGAAAGGAAGTTTCCTATTTCCAAACGGGCTGACAATTGCAGGAAAACCACGTTCAAGAGCTACCTGAGCTAGATCCACAAGATCATCTTTTAATCCTAGAGTAAGTGTGAAGACATCTTTATCAAGCAACGAAGAAGTAAAACTTGAATCTGTACATCCAATATCCAACACTAAACGAATATTCTTCCCCCATTCAATATCTGGCACCATCTACAAACAAACAAACAAACAAACTTGCTTAAAAGGAAGAATGGTAATGCTTAATAGAAACACAAAACAAATTTCTTTTTACCTCTTCAATTGATTCAAGATAGTGTTGAATGCCACCCTTTAATTCAAATTGATCCTGAGGAAAAGTGAGATATTCTTCTCCAGATGATAGAATCATCCATTTATGTTTCTTTATGAAGTCTGTTAACTTTGGATGTTCTACATTCTTATATACTATCTGTGAAATTGACAATGGAAGATTACTAACTTTGAATGTTCTACATTCTTATATAGGGTTTAGGGTTTTACCTTGGATTTGCTCTCCGGCCAGCTTACAGGAGTGTTATATCCTTGACGGGGAAGAGGAACAAGACACATTGGAGGAGATGATTTAGGGCAACTCCTCTCATGATGTCGATAAATCTGCAATTTCCCAGATGAACTTTCTATATCAATGCAAGGAATGTAATTGTGTTTACTTCTTGTATTGCACAATTTCCATGTGTAATGAGCTCTTTGATCAAATAATGGACCCAATTTCTTCTTCTTCTTATTCAATTTAGTTTTTGATTCATCATCTTCTTCTTCTTCTTCTTCTTGATCAACACTTTCTATCGCTACTGGTTCACCATCGCCATTGACATCGCCATCTCCATCCAGTTCCTCATCCGCTTTCACGTCCTTATCACTTCCATCTTCTTCTTCTTCTTCTTTGTTGTTGTCGTCCTTTTGCTGATTCTCGTTCTTTTCTACTTCAACTGTCTCAGATCCAGCAGATCCGTTCTTAATTTCCATAACATCCTTTGGAAATTCGATCTTCTTTTCATTTCCGGAGTGATTCTCACCAGCTGGAATAGATGTAGAGACATTAATCTTGCCTTTAACCTCCAGATCTGGTTTATGAGCATTGATTCCAGTGTTCTGACGATCCTTTCCCGTGTCTTTGTGAGGAAGAATCCGCGTATTAGTAAATTTTCCATTCGAAGCTGCAGGTTCAGCAATATCATCGAAAGTGCTTCTCTGAGAGATTACGGAAGAAGAAGAAGAGGAAAATACAGACCAAATGAAAACGAAACAGAGACCAAAAATGGCTACGAACGTCACCTTTACGCAGAATCCATATGAATAATAAGATCGCTTCACTTGACGACCGAATTTGTCGAATGCCATTTCACACTCTCTTTGCTAGCTCTTTTCAATCATGAATTCCTCTAATTCTTCAGAAATTTACATAATCGATTGTTCTATCTTCAATGGAATTAACAGAAAAACGAACTTCGAGTAGAAATTCAGTCAATTATCTGAAGACTGTGTGTTCGTTTTCTTGACTTCTCTAATCAAACTAAGTCACCATTGGTGGAGAAGAAGAAGAAGACTGTGTTGGTGAATATCATTTGTTCAATTTTCCCCTCTTACTTGTTAAAATCTTCAATTTAATTCCAGATTTACTTTATAAATTTGTTCAAATTTTCCCTCTTACTTATTCAAATATTCAAATTATACTCTGTTTGGTCTGTTAACCTTAAATTGTAAAAAGCAATAAAATTTGGATAATATGATAATTATAAAATTATGCCGAATATTCTTGTAGAGTTTACTTTTTCGTTGAGAATATATCGATAGTTTTAAAGGGACATTGTTACAATTTGTTTACTAGGATGATTCTATATGATTTTTTTTTAGAGAAGTTTGAAGTGTTATTTACGGTGAAATTTTTACGATTGATATTTGCATGAAAAAATATTGTATTATGGTAAGTCGTATGTGTCACGAGAAAGTTGAATTGACAATTCATTTACTTTTGCATTTTCGATGAATGACTAAATCTGGAGTTTTTTTTGTGAAAGATTACTCTAATTCACTGAGTGATGCCCGTATCTTTGGATAGTTGTTAAGAAGTTTAGATTAATGCGGCTAATGTGAGAGACCTACATAGCTTATAGGAGAGACTTACATATTTAAGTTATCATCTCAATTATTTTTTGGTACACTATCTAGTTAGAGAAAAATCGTTCAACATTCAATGATCATAGTCGTCTAATGCGTATCATTCATAACGTTATTATTACGACGTTTTTTTAGATTCGTTTTAGAAAGTTAGTGAAATTAGTCGGGGAGTTAACGGTTCTTCTCAATAACCTATTAGGTTATAACCTACTTAGTACATTGTTGTATTTTTTTCTTGTTATTATTCTAATGTCACTTTATCGTTATACTTAAACGATTCTTATATTTTTATATATATTTACAATTTTTAAAATAAAACGATTATGATGTTTAAACTAAAAAAATAAAATGGTATAAATTACATAATAAGAATAATAATAAATTTTTGGAATATAACATCTATAATTTTATATCAGAATAATGATACAAATTGATCAAAGTATAAACTATAAAATCAATAATAAATAATGTATCAAATTATCCAATCCCAAAACCTAAATTAAGTAATAATATGGTCTCTATTCTCAAATTCATATAATCATTAAGTTTTGTTTAAAATTGGAGTTAACTAATGTATTTTGAAAAAAAAGTTATGTATAAAAACAATAATTTTTATTAGTTTTATTGGGTTATGCTGTCATTAATCATTTTTAATCGATTGAATCTTAGTCAGTTTTTTCGGTTAATCTGGTTAGCAATTCATATTTGTGTTGTATTAAAATTTACCTTTAATTGAACAAGTCAAATAAAATTGAACTATTTTTTTTAAATAAGAAAGTGAAAAATTAATGAATATTTTAACGATTCTTATATTTTTATATATATTTACAATTTTTAAAATAAAACGATTATGATGTTTAAACTAAAAAAATAAAATGGTATAAATTACATAATAAGAATAATAATAAATTTTTGGAATATAACATCTATAATTTTATATCAGAATAATGATACAAATTGATCAAAGTATAAACTATAAAATCAATAATAAATAATGTATCAAATTATCCAATCCCAAAACCTAAATTAAGTAATAATATGGTCTCTATTCTCAAATTCATATAATCATTAAGTTTTGTTTAAAATTGGAGTTAACTAATGTATTTTGAAAAAAAAGTTATGTATAAAAACAATAATTTTTATTAGTTTTATTGGGTTATGCTGTCATTAATCATTTTTAATCGATTGAATCTTAGTCAGTTTTTTCGGTTAATCTGGTTAGCAATTCATATTTGTGTTGTATTAAAATTTACCTTTAATTGAACAAGTCAAATAAAATTGAACTATTTTTTTTAAATAAGAAAGTGAAAAATTAATGAATATTTTAATTATTTATATTATAAATTTAAATGAAATAATTTTGTCATAATATTTTTTTTACCTAGAATTTGAAGTTATGTCTTTTAGGGCAGACACTTTAAGACTCGACACAAAAATACAATTCGAATTGAACACAAAAATCAAGTATGGTAAGTTAGGTCATGTATTTTTTGGTTCGAGTTGAAATCAGATAAACCTATTTAACCTCGTTAATAAAACTAGCATTTAGCCCATGCATCGAAAAAAAAATTACGGTTAAAATGTAATAACATTATTAATTTATTTCATATATATATTCAAATTAACCACAACTCTCGACCCGACGATTCGGACACTTTAAATTTAAGCATCATTATATATATATATATTAGTTAGTTAAAAAGTTGAACTTATATTGTTAAAAAGTCACGCGTTCATCAAATTTGGTGTTGAATTAAAAATATAAAGTCTTATTAGCCAAGTTGGTTAAAGGGTTGTACTTTTTTTATTAGGTTGCAAATTCGAAACATACCTATATCATTTTTAATTTTATTTTTAACCGTTTTAAATTTATGGGCGGGTCAACCCACAAAATTCGACCCAAATATCTATTTACTCTTACATATATATCCAAATTAACCAAAACTCTCGACCCTGAAATTCGGAAGCTTAGAAAATTAAGCAAGATTATTTATAGATTAGTTAGTTAAAATGTTGAACTTATATAGTTAAAACGTCTCGCGTTCATCAAATTTGGTGTTGAATTAAAAATATAAAGTTTTATTAGTCTAGTTGGTTAAAGGGTTGTATTTATTTTGTCAGGTTGCAAGTTCGAAACATACTTATAGCATTTTTATTTTTAACCATTTTAAGTTTATGGGCGGGTCAACCCACAATTCGATCCAAATATCCATTTATTCTCACATATATATCCAAATTAACCATAGTTCTCGACCCGGCAATCCGGACACTTAAAAAAATTAAGCATCATTATATATATATATATATATATTTTACTAAGTTAAAAAATTGAATTTATATTATTAAAACGTCCTGTGTTCATCAAATTTGGTGTTGAATTTAAAATATAAAGTCTTATTAGCCTAGTTGGTTAAATTGTTGTATTTGTTTTTGTTAGGTTGCAAGTTCGAAACATACATATAACCTTTTTAATTTTAATTTTAACCATTTTAAGTTTATGGGCGGGTCAATCCACAATCTCATACACATATATATCCAAAATAACCACAGTTCTCGACCCGGTAATCTGGACACTTTGAAAATTAAGCATCATTATATATATATATATATATATATATTAGTCAGTTAAAAATTTAAACTTAAATTGTTAAAATGTCTTGCGTTCATCAAATTTGGTGTTGAATTTAAAATATAAAATCTCGTTAGCCTAGTTGGTTAAAGAATTGTAATTGTTTTGTTAGGTTGCAAGTTCGAAATATACCTATATCATTTTTTATTTTATTTTTACCTGTTTTAAGTTTATGGGCGGGTCAACCCATAATCCGACCCAAATATTCATTTACTCTTACATATATATCCAAATTAACCATAACTTTCGATTCGTTAATTCAGACACTTTGAAAATTAAACATAATTATTTATATATAAATTAGTTAGGTAAAAATATAAACTTATATTGTTAAAACGTCCAATGTTCATCAAATTTGATGTTGAATTTAAAAATATAAAGTATTGTTAGCCTAGTTAGTTAAAGGGTTGTATTTGTTTTGTTAGATTGTAAGTTCGAAACATACCTATACATTTTAAATTTTATTTTTAACTGTTTTAAGATTATGGGAGGGTCAACCCACAATCCGATCCAAATATTCATTTACTCTCACATATATATCCAAATTAACCACAGCTCTCGACCCGGCAATCCTGAAACTTAAAAAAATTAAGCATTATTATATATATATATATATATATTAGTAAGTTAAAAAGTTGAACTTATATTGTTAAAATGTCCCACGTTCATCAAATTTGGTGTTGAATTCAAAATTTAAAATCTTATTAGCCTAGCTGGTTAAATGCTTGTATTTGTTTTGTTAGATTGCAAGTTTGAAACATACCTATAACATTTTTAATTTTAATTTTAACCATTTTAAGTTTATGGGCGGGTCAATCCACAATCCGACCTAAATAGCCATTTACTCTCACATATATATTCAAATTAACCACAGTTCTTGACCCGACAATCCGGACACTTTAAAATTTAAACATCATTATATATATAGATTAATTAGTTAAAAATTTCAACTTATATTATTAAAACGTTCTGCGTTCATCAAATTTGGTGATGAATTTAGAATATAAAATCTCGTTAGCCTAGTTGGTTAAAGAGTTGTACTTGTTTTGTTATGTTGCAAGTTCGAAATATACCTATATCATTTTTAATTTTATTTTTAACTATTTTAAGTTTATGGACGGGTCACCCATAATCCGACCCAAATATCCATTTATTTTAACATATATATATCCAAATTAACCACAATTCTCGATTCGATAATTCAGACACTTTGAAAATTAAACATCATTATATATATAAATGTTAAAATTTGATTAAGTTCAATGAGATGAGAGATAAAAAAAGGTGGTGGTTCAATTCAAAATTCAATCAATCATATTAATTTGTTGACAATGCCTATTACATTTATTAAAACTAGTAAGATTGCTCTGTTGGACAATGGAGATTTCAAACAGAGCATCGTAGTATAGTGGTTTCGCATCATAATATAGGGATTAATGTTGCCTTCAATGATACTTGCCCATTTAATATACTCTTTAGAAATTGACATCATTTTCTTTTAGATATGATAGACATAGGTTAATAGTGACTTTGATTGCAGGATTTGCTGGATGCTTGCAAGTTCATTGAATTTTGAATGAAAACCTATAAAATATATGAAAAGGAATCTAAGACAAAATTATTCTCAATAGAAGGCTTAATTCAACAACCAAAAACGGTAACCTTCTTCTACTTTATTTTATGCGTGCATTTATATAAATTTATTTTCAAGATTATTTATTCAATATTTTTGCATATTTTTTGGCAGGATCCCAAGGAAAATGCCAAATTGAAAACAAGAGAGTGGCTGAACAATGAGGTTAGTGTCATCAAATATACTAGAGTGCTTGTAGATGCTGACATGATGAATTATCTTCATACATTTCTGACTGCTTTCTCTTTTATTTTTCCAAATATCTTCCTACTATTATTATGACATTTTAAAAGTCCACTTTTGTTTTAAAGCAAGTTGATGAAACATTTGCAATAACTCCACCACCTAAACTTTCATCAGTTGACATTAGCAATGTTGTTGATGGAGCTGATACAGTTGGCTCGTCCACAACCATTCATTGTCAGAATCAGAATGATATGGGTATCTGCCTTCTACTCTCTGTGATGAATTTTTTCAACAATTTATAAACTGGGTCTGAGCTTTTGACATAAATTTACTGGAAAATTTAATTTTTTTAACCGTATAGATTATTCTTGTTGAGGTTGCATCATTTAGAATAATGTTGCATGTTTTATTTAGTAGCATTGTACATTTGCCTTAACAATGTTACATGTTCCTTTTGTGACAATCGCCAACTTATGTTTTTTTTTATCAGTTTGCCCAACATGCATCGTTATCAGCAAGACTAATTGATACAAATATCTTTGAACTAGTTTCTTCTTAAATATGGGCGTGAAACTTCGTATGTTATACGGAAATAATTAATAATTGGTTATGTGAAAAATGTTGGCCTTAATAAATTTCGCTAGTAAAAAAAGGGTTTTACCGAAAGATTTTCCCGACAGATGTATATATCTTTCGGTATAAGTACTATGTCTATATTTGATAATTAGTCATGTCTTATTTGGTTCGAGTTGAAATCAGGTCAACCTATTTAACCTCATTAATAAAATGTTAGAATTTGATTAAGTTAAATGAGATGAGAGATAAAAAAGGTGATGGTTCACTTCAAAATTCAATTAATCATATTTGTTGACAATGCCTAATTCATTTATTAACACTAGTAAGATTGCTATGTTGGATAATGGAGATTTCAGACAGAGCATCGTAATATAATATAGTGGTTCTGCATCATAATATAGGGATTCATGCGGCCTTCAATGTTACTTGCCCATTTAATATACTCTTTAGAAATTGACATCATTTTCATTTAGATATGGTAGACATAGGTTAGTAGTGACTTTGATTGCATAATTTACTGGATGCATGCAAGTTCATTGAATTTCGAATGGAAACTTATAAAATATATGAAAAGGAATATAAGAAAAAGCATATTTAATAGAAGGCTTAGGCCAACAACAAAAAACGGTAACCTTTTTCTACTTTATTTTATGCGTGCATTTATATTAAGTTATTTTCATGATTGTTTATTCAATATTTTTGCATTTCTTTTGACAAGATCACAAGGAAATTCCAAATCGGAAACAAGAGAGTGGCTGAACAATGGGGTTAGTGTCATCAATTATACTGGAGTGCTTGTAGATACTAACATGATGAGTTATCTTCATACATATTTGACTACTTTCTCTTTTATTTTTCAAAATCTCCTCCTACTATTATTATGATATTTAAAAAGTCCACTTCTGTTTTGGAGCAATTTGATGAAACACTTGCAATAACTCAACCACCTAAACTTTATCAGTTGACATTGACAATGTTGTTGATGGAACTGATATAGTTGGCTCGTCCACGACCATTCATTGTCAGAACCAGAATGATGTGGATATATGTCTTCTACTCTCTGTGATAATTTTTAAAAAAATTTTATAATCTGGGTCTAAGCCTTTGACATAAATTTACTAGAAAGTTTAATTCTTTTAACTGTATAGCTTATTTTTGTTAAGGTTGCATCATTTAGTTGAATAATGCTGCATGTTTTATTTAGCAGCATTGTACAGTTGCCTTAACAATGATATATGTTCCTTTCTACAACTGCCAACTTATATTTATTTTGATCAGTCTGCCCAACATGTATCGTTATTAGCGAGACTAATTGATACTGATATCTTTGAACTAGTTTCTTCTTGAATATGGGCGTGAAACTTTGTATGTTATATAGAAATAGTTGATAATTGATTATGTGACAGATATTGGCCTTAATAAATTTAACTATTAAAAAAAGGGTTTTACCGAAATATTTTCCCGACAAATGTATATATCTTTCGGTATAAGTATTATGTCTATATTTGATAATTGGTCATGTATTTTTTGGTTCGAATTGAAATCAGGTCAACCTAATTAATAAAATGTTAGAATTTGATTAAGTTCAATGAGATGAGAGATAAAAAAGGTGGTGGTTCACTTCAAAATTCAATTAATCATATTTGTTGACAATGCCTAGTTATTTATTAGCATAAGTAAGATTGTTCTGTTGGACAAGAAGATTTCAGACAGAGCATTGTAATATAGTGGTTTTGCATCATAATATAGAGATTCATGCGACCTTCAATGATACTTGCCAATTTAATATACTCTGTAGAAATTGACATCATTTTCTTTTAGATATGATAAACATAGGTTAGTAGTGACTTTGATTGCAGGATTTGTTGGATGCTTGCAAGTTCTTGAATTTTGAATGGAAACTTATAAAATATATGAAAAAGAATCTAAGAAAAAGCATTCTCAATAAAAGGCTTAGGCCAACAACCAAAAACGGTAATCTTCTAATTCATTTTATGCATGCATTTATATTAAGTTATTTTCATGATTGTTTATTCAATATTTTTGCATTTCTTTTGTCAAAATCCCAAGGAAAATTCCAAATCAGAAACAAGAGAGTGGTTGGACAATGGGGTTAGTGTCATCAATTATACTAGAGTGCTTGTAGATGCTGACATGATGAGTTATCTTCATATATTTTTGACTACTTTCTCTTTTATTTTTCCAAATTTCTTCCTACTATTATTATGACATTTCAAAAGTCCACTTCTGTTTTGAAGCAAGTTGATGAAACATTTGCAACAACTCAACCACCTAAACTTTCATCAACTAACATTGACAATGTTGCTGATGGAGCTGATACAGTTGGCTCGTCCACAACCATTCATTGCCAAAATCAGAATGATGTAGGTATTTGCTTTTTACTCTCTATAATAATTTTTTTCAATAATTTATAATCTAGGTTTGAGCCTTTGACATAAATTTACTGAAAAATTTAATTCTTTTATCTGTATAGATTATTCTTGTTGAGGTTGTATTTGTTGAGGTTGTATCATTTAGTTGGATAATGTTGCATGTTTTATTTAGCAACATTGTGCAATTGCCTTAACAATGATACATGTTCCTTTCTACAACTGCCAACTTATGGTCATTATGATCAGCCTGTCCAACATGACTCGTTATCAGCGGGACTAATTGATACTGATATCTTTGAACTAATTTCTTTTTGAATATGGGCGTGAAACTTCTTATGTTATACGTAAATAATTGATAATTAGTTATGTGACAGATGTTGACCTTAATAAAGTTCACTAGTAAAAAAAGAGTTTTACCGAAAGATTTTCCTGACATCTGTATATATCTCTCGTTATAAGTACTATGTCTATATTTGATAATTGGTCATGTAATTTTTGGTTCGAGTTGAAATCAGGTCAACCTATTTAACCTCATTAATAAAATGTTAGAATTTGATTAAGTTCAATGAGATTAGAGTTAAAAAAAAGGTGATGGTTCACTTCAAGATTTAATTAATCATATTTGCTGACAATGCCTAGTTCATTTATTAGGACTAGTAAGATTGCTCTATTGGACAATGGAGATTTCAAACAGAACATTATAATATAGTGGTTTTGTATCATAATATAGGGATTCATGCGACCTTCAATGATACTTGCCCATTTTATATAGTCTTTTAGAAATTGACATCATTTTCTTTTAGATATGGTAGACATAGGTTAGTAGTGACTTTGATTGCAGGATTTGCTGGATGTTTGCAGGTACATTGAACTTCGAATGGAAACCTATAAAATATATGAAAATGAATCTAAGACAAATGCATTCTCAATAGAAGGCTTAGGCCAACAACCAAAAACGATAACCTTCTTCTACTTCATTTTATGCGTGTATTTATATTAAGTTATTTTCATGCTTGTTTATTCAATATTTTTGTATTTCTTTTGGTAGGATTACAAGGAAAATGCCAAATTGGAAACAAGAGAGTGACTGAACAATTGTGTTAGTGTAATCAATTATACTGGAGTGCTTGAAGATGCTGACATGATGAGTTATCTTCATACATTTCTAACTGCTTTCTTTTTTATTTTTCCAAATCTCTTCCTACTATTATTATGATATTTCAAAAGTCCACTTATGTTCTAGAGCAAGTTGATGAAACACTTGCAATAACTCCACCACTTAAACTTTCATCAGTTGACATTGAAAATGCTGCTGATAGAGCTGATATAGCTGGCTCATCCTCAGCCATTCATTGCCAGAATCAGAATGATGTGGGTATCTGTCATATACTCTGTGATAATTTTTTTCAACAATTTATAATCTAGGTCTAAGCCTTTGACATAAATTTATTGGAAAATTAAATTATTTTAACCGTATAAAATATTCTTGTTGAGGTTGCATCATTTAGTTAGATAATGTTGCATGTTTTATTTAACAGTATTGTGCAGTTGCCTTAACAATGTTACATAGTGGTTTTGCATCATAATATATGAATTAATGTGACCTTCAATGATACTTGCCCATTTAATATACTCTTTAGACATTGACATCATTTTCTTTTAAATATGGTAGACATAGGTTAGTAGTGACTTTTATTGCATGTTTTGTTGGATGTTTGCAAGTTCATTAAAATTCGAATGGAAAACTATAAAATATATGAAAAATAATCTAAGACCAAAACATTCTCAATAGAAGGCTTAGGCCAACAAAAAAAAACCGGTAACCTTCTTCTACTTCATTTTATGTGTACATTTATATTAAGTTATTTTCATGTTTGTTTATTCAATATTTTGGATTTCTTTTGGTAAGATCCCAAGAAAAATGTTAAATCGAAAACAAGAGAGTTGCTGAAAAATGGGGTTAGTGTCATCAGTTATACCTAAATGCTTGTACATGTTAACATGATGAGTTATCTTCATATATTTATGTCTACTTTCTCTTTTATTTTTCCAAATCTCTTCCTACTATTATTATAACATTTCAAAAGTCCACTTTTGTTTTGGAGCAAGTTGATGAAACATTTGTAACAACTCCACCACCTAAACTTTCATCAGCTGACATTGGCAATGATGCTGATCATCAGCTGACATTGACAATACTGCTGATGGAGTTGATACAGTTGGCTCGTCCACAACCATTTATTGCCAGAATCAGAATGATGTGGGTATCTATCTGCCTTCTACTCTCTGTGATAATTTTTTTCAACAATTTATAATTTGGGTCTGAGCCTTTGACATAAATTTACTAGAAAATTTAACTCTTTTAACCGTATAAATTATTTTTGTTCAGGTTGCATCATTTAGTTGGATAATGATATATGTTTTATTTAATAGCATTATGTAGTTACCTTAACAATGTTACATGTTTCTTTCAACAACTTCCAACTTATGTTCATTATGATTAGTCTGCCCAACATTCCTCGTTATCAGCGAGACTAATTGATACAAATATTTTTGAGCTAGTTTCTTCTTGAATATGGGCATGAAACTTCGTATGTTATACGGAAATAATTGATAATTGGTTATGTGACATATGTTGGTTTTAATAAATTTCACTAGTAAAAAAAGGTTTTACCGAAAAAATTTCCCCACAGATCTATATATCTTTCGGTGTAAGTACTATGTTTATATTTGATAATTGGTCATGTAATTTTTGATTGAGTTGAAATCAGGTCAACTTATTTAACCTCTTTAATAAAATGTTATAATATGATTAAGTTGAATGAGATTAGAGTTAAAAAGGTGGTGGTTCAATTCAAGATTCAATTAATCATATTTGCTGACAATGCCTAATTTATTTATTAGCACTAGTAAAATTGCTTTGTTGGACAATGGAGATTTCAGACAGATCATTGTAATATAGTTGTTTTGCATCATATTATAGGTATTTATGCGGTCTTCAATGATACTTTCCCATTTAATATACTCTTTAGACATTGACATCATTTTTTTTTAAATATGATAGACATAAGTTAGTAGTGACTTTGATTGCAGGATTTGTTGGATGTTTGCAAGTTCATTGAACTTCGAAAGGAAACCTATAAAATATATGAAAAAGAATCTAAGACAAAAACATTCTCAATAGAAGGCTTAAGCCAACAACCAAAAACGGTAACATTCTCTTAGTTCATTTTATGCGTGCATTTATATTAAGTTATTTTCATGTTTGTTTATTTAATATTTTTGCATTTCTTTTGGCAGAATCCCAAAGAAATGCCAAATCGGAAACAAGAGAATGGTAGAACAACGGGGTTAGTGTCATCAATTATGTTGGAGTGCTTGTATATGCTGACATTATGGTTATCTTCATGCATTTCTGATTACTTTCTCTTTTATATTACCAAATTTCTTCCTTCATTATTAGGACATTTTAAAAGTCAACTTCTGTGCTGGAGCAAGTTGATAAAACAGCTGACATTGGCAATACAGTTAATACAGCTGACTCGTATCCATTGCCAAAATGAGAATGATGTGGGTATCTGCCTTCTACTCTCTATGATAACTTTTTTAACAATTTATAATCTAGGTCTAAGCTTTTGACATAAATTTACTAGAAAATTTAATTCTTTTAACCGTATAAATTCTTTTTGTTGAGGTTGCATCATTTAGTTGAATAATGTTGCATATTTTATTTAGCAGCATTGTGAAGTTGTCTTAAGAATGTTATCTGTTACTTTCTACAACTGCCAACTTATGTTCATTCTAATCAGTCTGCCCAACATGCCTCGTTATTAGTGGGACTAATTGATACCGATATCTTTGAATTAGTTTCTTCTTGAATATGGGCATGAAACTTCGTATATTATACGGAAATAATTGATAATTGGTTATGTGAAAGATGTTGATCTTAATAAATTTTACTAGTATAAAAGTGGTTTTACCGAAAGATTTTCCCGATAGATGTATATATCTTTCAATATAAGTACGTATTGATTTAGAATTTTGGAAAATTTAATGAATTTTTTGATTAATGTATTTATTTTGTTTGGCTGATAATATGTTAAGATTATATAAAAAACAAATAAAATATTAAAAATCTGTAAAGAGGAAATACCGAAAGATTTCAAGAAATCTTTCGGTAAAGTCTATTTACATTATACCGACAGATTTAAACAAATATTTCGGTAAAGTTTATTTATATTATTACGATAGTTTATATAAATCTTTCGATATTACCTCTACTAAAGGATTTACTGGAAAATTTTGGTAAAATCTTTATCGAAAGATTTTTCAACAAATCTTTCGGTAAAGTCATTTCCGAAAGATTTTAAAATCTTTCGTTAAAGGCATTTCCGAAAGATTTCAAAATCTTTCGTTATTTACCTAAGTAAAGATTAAATAGACTATTCGTTTTTTATATATCCAAAATGTTGTTAGCCTAATTAGAAGAAATATGATCTATGTTAAAATGTCATTTTTATAATTAATGCTGATAGATCTAATCATATATATCTGAAAAGGATATGTCAAATGATATGTATATATCTTTCGGTATAAGCTCTACCGACAGTTTTGACATCTGTCGACTAAGACCTCTACACCCTTACCAACAAAAGCAATTCCGACAGATGCCGACAGTTTGACAATTTGTCGGCAAAGGGGTATTAACGACAAATATAGGGTTTTTATCGGCATATTATACTTTCGGTAAAAAACCCATTTTTACTAGTGGTTGATGAGACACAACAACCTCTATCTGTTTCAAGCTCTGTATCTAGAAAAGATCTCATTAATGATGATGATGATGATGATCTAAGGGCTACATTTTGCTATTTTTTCTTGATTTTATGGCAAATTTGTTCTAGAAAATGTTTTGTTTCTCATGGTGTAGATGATATTAGGGATAACTTAGAAGACTCAACTACCAATCATTCTATTATTCATGACATGACCTATATTTTGTAGATGGTTGAAGTTGCTAACCATAAAATGTCAATATGTGTAGATGATTGTTTTCTGTATAGAGAAACAAGTTTTGAAGTTGTAATGATATATTTATGTGAACAAGTTCTTGTGTTGTAGAAATACCCTCTAATGACCCCTTCAAGCCATCCTCAGGTGATCAAGTCGCCCATCTTTGAAACTAATGAAAATTGGGGGAAATTATCGTCTTATAGTCTCCTCTATGCATTTTACTATCAAGAGGTCTATTATCAGAGTGTTGCGTTTTTAAGTTAAAATATTTGGTTGGTTGAATTCTAATAGTTTAAATGTTTTGTCAGCAAAATAGTTCTCGCCAACTCCGTGTTGCCAGTGAACTAAAGAAACGGGCATGAAGATATCATATGAAGTTTTCACATGGTTTTGGCACTACGAGGAGCCAACTAAGATAACAAAGTTGTTTGAACATGGGTCTTACTATTTCTTTGATTACAATTTGGATTCTGGATGGTATTGCCTACTCAACTTTTTACTCTATAATTTAAAAATTGTTTGATGTCTATTTTGATTCGTTTATTTAAAATCTATTAATGGTTTATGTTGAATGTTTGTTTGGTTTGTTTGGTAATATAGTGGTTTTGCATCATAATATAGGATTCATGCGACCTTCAATGATACTTTCCCATTTAATATACTCTTTAGAAATTGACATCATTTTTTTTAGATATAGTAGAAATAGGTTAGTAGTGACTTTGATTGGAGGATTTATTGGATGCTTGCAAGTTCATTAAAATTCGAATGAAACATATAAAATATATGAAAAAGAATCTAAGGCAAAAGCATTCTCAATAGAAGGCTTAAGCCAACAACCAAAACGGTAACCTTCTCCTACTTCATTTTATGCGTGCATTTATATTAAGTTATTTTCATTCTTGTTTATTCAATATTTTTGCATTGCTTTTGACAGGATCCCAAGAAAATGCCAAATCGGAAACAAGAGAGTGGTAGAACAACGGGGTTTGTGTCATCAATTATACTGGTGTGCTTGTATATGCTGATATGATGAGTTATCTTCATGCATTCTGACCGCTTTCTCTTTTATTTTACCAAATCTCTTCATACTATTATTATGACATTTCAAAAGTCAACTTATGTTCTGGAGCAAGTTGATGAAACACTTGCAACAACTCCACCACCTAAACTTTCATCAGCTGACATGAGAAATTTTGTTGATGAAGTTGATACAGCTGGCTCGTCCTCAACCATTCATTGCCAGAATTAGAATGATGTGGGTATCTGCCTTCTACTCTCTGAGATATTTTTTTTTTAACAATTTATAATCTGAGTATGAGCCTTTGACATAAATTTACTAGAAAATTTAATTCTTTTAATCGTATAGATTATTCTTGTTAAGGTTACATCATTTAGTTGAATAATGTTTCATGTTTTATTTAGCAGCATTGTGCAGTTGACTTAACAATGTTAATGCTCATTTCTACAATTACCAGCTTATGTTCATTCTAATTAGTTTGCCCCAACATGACTCGTTATCAACGAGACTAATTGATACTGGTATCTTTGAACTAGTTTCTTCTTGAATATGGGCGTGAAACTTTGTATGTTATACGTAAATAATTGATAATTTATTATGTGACAAATATTGGTCTTAATAAAGTTCACTAGTAAAAAAAGGGTTTTACCGAAAGATTTTCCCGACAGATGTATATATCTTTCGGTATAAGTACGTATTGATTTAAAACTTTGGAAAATGTAATGAATTTTTTTATTAATGTATTTCTTTTGTTTGATAACAGGTTAAAGTTATATAAGAACAAACAAGACATTAAAAATTTGTAAAGAGGAAATACCGAAAGATTTCAAGAAATCTTTCGGTAAAGCCTATTTACATTATACCGACAGATTTAAACAAATATATCGGTAAAGCTTATTTACATTATTCCGATAGTTTTATATAAATCTTTCGGTATTACATCTACCGAAAGATTTACTGGAAAATTTTGGTAAAGACTTTACCGAAAGATTTTCAACAAATCTTTTGATAAAGACATTTTTGAAAGATTTCAAAATCTTTTGCTATTTACCTAAATAAAGTTTAAATAGACAATTTGTTTTATATATCCAAACTGTTGTCAGCCTAATTAAAATACAATCTATGTTAAAATGTAATTTTTATAATTAATGTCAATAGATATAATCATATCTATCTAAAATGGATATGCCGTATATCTTTCGGTATAAGCTCTATCGACAATTTTGACATCTGTCAGCTAAGACCCCTACATCTTTATCGACAAAAGCAATGCCGATAGTTTGACAACTTGTCGGAAAATGGGTATTACTGATAAATATATAGTTTTTATCAATAGATTATATTTTCGGTAAAAGACTCATTTTTACTAGTGGTTGATGAGACACAACAATCCCTATTTGTTCCAAGCTATGTGTCTAGAAAGAATCTCATTAATGATGATGATGATCTAAGGACTACATTTTGCTCTTTTTTTTTTCTTAATTGTATGACAAATTTGTTATAGAAAATGTTTTGTTTCTCACGGTGTTTATAAATTATTTACTAGATTGTTCGACTGCCAAGGTATATCAATCTTTAAGGTGTAGATGATATTGTGGATGACTTAGAAGGCTCAATTACCAATCATTCTATTATTCATGACATGACCTATATTTTGAAGATGGTTGAGGCTACTAACCATAAAATATCAGCATGTGTAGATGATTGTTTTATGTATAGAGAAACATGTGTTTGTGCTATAGAAATACCCTCTAGTGACCCCTTCAAACCATCCTTAGGTGATCAAGGCGCCCTTCTTCGAAACTAATGAAAATTGGAAAAAATTATCATCTTAGAGCCTCCTCTATGCTTTTTACTGTCAAGAGGTCTATTATCAGAGTGTTGTGTTTTTTAAGTAAAATTATTTGGTGGGTTGAATTATAATAGTTTAAATGTTTTGTCAGCAAAATAATTCTCGCCAACTCTGTGTTGCCATTGAACTAAAGAAATGGGCATGGAAATATCATATGAAGTTTTTACATGGTTTCGGCGCTACGAGGAGCCAACTAAGATAACAAAGTTGTTTGAACGTGGGTCTTACTATTTTTTTTTATTACAATTTAGATTCTGGATAGTATTGTCTACTCATCTTCTTACTCTATAATTTAGAAATTGCTTGATGTCTATTTTGATTGATTTATTTAAAATCTATTAATGGTTTCTGTTGAATTTTGTTTGGTTTGTTTGGTAATTCTTACTCAGGTGCATGAAAAGAGTGTCTAATTTTACTTTATGGTATATCGATCTGGAGGGAAGACGAACTTGATCATAGGCAAGAGTTGTAAGAGTTACATTATGTTTTTTTGAATAATTGTTAAGAAGACAAGATCTTATACAGTGTATTGTTTCTTTCTTTTATTTTTTTTCAACTTGTTCATATGTAGTGTTTTGTTTCTCAATAATCCTGATGACATGTTAAAGGATTTGAAACTCTTCTTGATAATATAGAAATAATTTTTATTTTCTTTAGTGATTCTGACATGTTATAATATTTTTAGATATTTTCATGGTAAATTTTATAGATATGTAGTAATTTAAACTCATTTTCTCTTGATGGGTTTATTTTGTTATCTATTGTTGAAATATGTTAGTAGTGAATCTTGGTTAAGTAAAAAGTCAAGTTAGTCGTGTCCATGTATGATCATCAACAAAAATAACAAATCAACGTTTTTCATTTAATGTCTTAACCTTTGAGGGACCCCAAACATCACTATGAAACAATGCACATAGTTTGAAAACTTTATAAGACAATCGAGCAAAGTGAGTACGAGAATGTCTAACATATTCACAAACTTTAAATTGAAAAGCATCCCAAGTTACGTGAAGTTGGGATGACCTAATTTATAATGCCACAGCATGACTTTCACATTTATATCATACACAAAACTAAATGTTGCTAAAGAAAATTGGGCATTGGGAAGATGTGGAGAATTCCCACACGGATGATATAAAGGTCCGAACACAGCTCATCACTGCCAATCGGGGATAGAACCCTTGGCTTGAAAATCACAACGATTTAGTGAAAAATTAGTACGACAATTTAGATCTAGAGTTAGTCTTCTTCTTATGGATAATTGATTACACTCGAGTTGAGGTAATAAAGAGAACCGTCTTGAGAAATAATTTGTTCGAAATACTTTAATTGTTATGTTAAACTTATTTTATTATATTTTCTTTATTAATTAGTTTTATTATATAAACTAGCATGTAGTCCATGCATTTGAATGAGTAATGATATAAAAAACCGTGAAAAAAAATATTACGGTAAAAATGTGATAGCATTTTTAATTTTATATTTAACCGTTTTAAGTTTATGGGCGGGTCAACCCACAATCCGACTCTCACATATATATATATATATCTAAATTAACTAAGGGTGGGTCGGTACGGTATACCTTCATGTTTTATCCATACCATGTACCTTACCTAAAATTTCGGAATGCAAAAAATGCATACTTTTACATTACCTTGATTTCGATATATCTTAATTTCGGTATACAAAAAATTCATACATTTACCTTACCTTGATTTCGGTACACCTTAATTTCGGTACGGTATCGGTATTATACATTTGATACCTAAAGAACATATTAACTTAAAAAAAATCAATTTCATCGGTAAATTAATATTTCAGTATAATTATATTTTGATATTATTCAAAAATTATATTTAATATCAAATTTATTTAATTATTTCCTTATAAATATTATATATATATATATATTAACTTATAAATACTATTTCGGTATATCTCGATATACCAAAATTTTAAAAATCTCATACCTTTACCGTAATAATAATTTCGGTATCGGTATCATATCTTACTTTTTTTCTGTATACCTTAAAAATCGATATTTTCGATATATTACGGTACGGTATTTTCGATATACCTTTAATATCGGTATTTTTTCTCACTCCTAAAATTAAGCACAACTCTCGACCCAGCAATCCAGACATTTTGAAAATTAAGTATCATTATATATATATATATATAATATTGTTAGAATTGAGTTAATCTGACGTGACTTAAAGTAGACTCATCAACCCGTTTAAAATTTGCTTTTATAATGTTTTGTGTTGCCATTTTTTTCTTACTCACTAACTCATTTTCTTTTATAGAGTTTTATGTAGAAAAAATTGTAAATTATTTTTATTGTTATTTTGTGTTGGTTTGATCTTAATATGAAATAAAGATGTTATATTAATAATATAAGGTTAAGTCATGTTTGATTCGAGTTTTCAATTACAAATAACAAATCAAGTGTAAGTTAATTTTTGTTATCTGAATTACTCAATCAAATAATTGGAAGAGAATTTGATAGAGAAAATAATTAGTCTAGTTCAAATTAGTTTTCATTGAATTAGAATTGTAAATGTCGATATCTATATTATAAAATATTATTTAACCAATATTTATAATTTTATATGTTAAAATAATTATATAAAAGATTATTCAAATTATTTATATTATAAAATATTTTAACTAAAATTACTTTTAGCATAATATTTATTTTTGTTTCTTTAAAAGTTATATGTAAGAATTTATCAAAACAAAATAATTAAATTAGATATAAATAAAATTATTCTAACTTTGAACTATTAATTTTAAAAATAATTTATAATCGTAGTTTATTTTCGAATAAAAAAAAATATCAAAAACATTCGTAAACTATAACTTCATCAATCACAGTCTAGCCAGAAATTGAATACGATCGGAGCAGCTGGTCTCTACGTGGGCACGTCCCCGGCCATCAATGGTTGCTTTCAGATGCAGGAAAAATGAAGAAGATGAAGAAGAAGAAAAGAAGTTTGAAACCACACAAACTTGAGATAGAGAAGAAGATGATCCCAGTAGTCCCACACCAGTGGTGGGATCCATCATCCGTCCTTTATTACCTTTTCCCCATTTCAAAAAAGACGAAGAAAGAAAGAGAGAGAGAGAGAGAGAGAGAGAGCAAAAACTAACCTTTAGAACTTTTTCTGCACTCGTGGACACTTCATCACCTTCCTTTTCAATGCAAGATACGATTCATCTTAGCTGCTCTACCAGACGTTGGTTTCATTTCATATGATATGTGGTTCACTTATTTCCCTTATCTTCTTCATTCAATTCCCTTTCTCTCTTATATATCTTCTATTCCATTATCTCCCCGGCCCAAATTGAACAATGTCGGCGGAGCACGAGGCTAACCTAGAGGATCCGTCCTGGCCGGAGCTCAACTTATCGGAATTGTTACTCACTGGCAAAATCAGGGATCTACATGCTGTTATAGAGAAGGAATGGGATACAATTCGCCGATCGGCTTGTCAGATGGCCGCCGTTCGAGCTATGTGGAGGCACGTGATCCGCGATCCACTAGCTGAGTTACTGGCCGGAGAGACTTACCTGAGAAATCTCTATGAGAAGATGAAGAAGGATCGACTCAACAATGCTAAGGAAATCTCCGGAGTGATTCTCGCGGTTCGAACTCTCTGGATCGATTCGAAACTCGAGATCGCCATCCGTTCTTTCAATGGCGATGCTTCTCAGGTTGTTCTTCTCGGCGCAGGTGCGTTAGATTTGACTTGGTTGATGACTTGATTCAATACTTTGATTTGAATGTTGTTACGATTCGTTATGATGATGATGATTGATGCAGGGATGGATACAAGAGCATACCGGTTAACTTGCTTGAAAGAGACTGACGTTTTTGAGATCGATTTCCCTGACGTTCTGCAAATGAAAAACGGCATTCTAGATGAAGCGATAGAACAGACAAACGGTTGTAAACGCGCGGCGATTATATCCAAATCATTGAGTAGAATCGAAGCTGATATCAGTGATGATAACTGGTTAAAAGAGCTTCTTCTACGTGGATTCTCGCCGGAGAAGAAAACTGTATGGATTCTAGAAGGAATACTGTATTACCTCACAGATGCGAAAGCGATGGAAGTATTGAAGATTATAGCAGATAATTCCGCCATAGGCGAGACAGTTCTCTTAGCTGATTTCATGAACAAGCCATCAACTATGCTCTCCAGCTCTGTTTTCCATTTCTACTGTGATTGGCCGGAAGAACTTCTTCCGTCCCTAGGGTTTTCAGATGTGAATCTATCGCAAATCGGTGATCAGGATGCGCATTTCGGTTTATTGCCTGATCCATTGAATCTGTTCAACAAACTACTCAATCTGCCGAGATCGCTGCAGAATCATCCCGACGATGGAACGCCGTGTTGCCGTTTGTACTTGGTGGAAGCGCGTTATGGTTCACCAAATCGATCATCTTCTTGAAGAAGGTTATCGGTCTTCTACAATTGGAATCTAGGTTTAGCCATTCCTATATAAGCTTATTTGAAATCAAATATTTTTCTTTTTATCAATTTCACTGTTATACAAATTCATATTAAAATTTTGTTTAAAATAAGTTATTTTGAATAGAATAAAGATCCATGGTTGTTTAATATAATTTTGTAGCACACTTTAGTTGAAATAAAAAAAAATATGACAGTGTAAATTTTGTATTTATAAGATAACATAAGATATAGAATTTGATAAGGAGATTTCTTTTATTATATACTAATTTTAGTTTGAGATAAAGCTTAAATTTTATAACATAAAAAAAATATATATTTTTTATTTTATCTAAATTATTATTCATTTTCACAGTTTCCATTATAAAAATATCATATTATATCTACTAAAAAAGATATTATAATTTTTTTAATATATAATAAAATATATCAAGCTATCTAAAGATTATGTCATATTATAAACAAAAACATGAATAAAAACTTATATATATATATATATATATATATATATATATATATTCCAATTTATGAAGTTTCAATATTCACAAATAAAATAAAATGATTATTTTCAATTATATATTATTAATATGTATGGATAAAGAAAATATATTTATGTAATTATTATTGTTACAAATAATTAAAAATTTATTCTAGTATATAAATATATATTATTTATAAACTTTATAATGAAAAAATTGTATTTAAGAAATTTGGTTATTATATATATTATCTATAATAAAATAATTAATAAAATATAATAATTAAACTTGTATATAATTAATTAAGTTACATTATTATATTTTATTTAAATATTAAGTTGATAATAATTGATATATTAAATATAAATTATAAATATTTAATAATATTAAAAATGATACAAATAATATATATTAACTTAATCAATCTATTTTTATAATTATTTATTAATTTAAAAAGGAAGTTAATAAATAGTAAAAAAATAACATTCATAAAATCAAAATAAATAATATAGATAAAAAATTATTTTTTGCTAAGCAATTATTCTTAACTAAATAATTAAAAATATATATATATATATAATTAATTAAGTTTATTACTGTTATTATTATTTAATATTATATTTTAATAATTACATATTTTTAATTTATAATATTTTATTATTATTATTATTCTTATTCTGATATATCATTTTAATATTATGATTTATAGAAATTTAAGTATAATAATTATTTTTTAAATTTTAAATTATTTATTTCCAAATAAATATATAGTATTTAATTCATTTAGTATATATACAAAACAAAATATATAACACTTTAAAAAGTTATCACATAAATTTTAAATATTTATGTATTTTATTTAATTATTTATATAGTTTAAAATTATTTTTCATTATTTATTTAAAATTTTATATTAAATTAAAATTTATTTTAAAATTTATTCATTTATTTTATTTAATCATTATTAATTAATAGTTTGTTTATAATATAATATTTTATGATATAAAATAATTATACCAAATATAATATCATTTTAATTAATATAATAAATATTAAATAATTATTATAATTATAATATATATAAAACATAATATCTTTATTATATATATATATATATTTTTTAATTTCAAAATATATTAATATTAAAAAAAAAAATGTTTTTATATTAATTTATTTTTAAATAATTAAATGTTTTATTTAAAATATAGTTTTTTTTGAAATATTATTTTATTTTAGTTTAATTATTAATTTATTTTTATTTTAAATATTAATTGTTAGTGGTATACTGTAAGAGAGGAAGAAAGATAAATAATAATTACATATTTTTAAATTTATAATATTTTAAATTTTATGATAAAATATATGATTTATATAAATTTAAGTATAATAATTTATATTTTAAATTATTTATTTCCATATAAATATTTTAATATATATAAAAAAATTTAAAATATATAACAGTTTAAAATTATCATATAAATTTTAAATATTTTTGTATTTTTTATTTAATTATTATATCATTTAAAATTCTTACTTCATTATTTATTTAAAATTTTATATTAAATAAAATTTTATTTTAAAATAATAATCTAATCATTTATTTTATTTAATAATTATTAATTAATATTTTTGTTTATAATATAATATTTTATAATATAAAATAAATACAACAAATATAATAACATTTTAAATTGATACAAAAATATTTAATTATTATAATTATAATATGTTTATTATATATATATATATAATATTAATAAACAAATATAATAACATTTTAAATTGATACAAAAATATTTAATTATTATAATTATAATATGTTTATTATATATATATATAATATTAATATATAAAATTTATTGTATTTATAAATAGTTATATATATTTATTTATTTAAATTTTAAAATAAAATAAACAATAATTTATTTAATAATATATTTTACAATTCTTAATATTAACTATTAGTTTATCATAAATATTAATTATTTTATAAAAAATAATTATTTATTATTATTTAGTAAAAAATAGTTAAATAACATTTTGAAAGTTGTAATTTTGTTGAATTTTAAGTGTTATTTTAATTATAATAATAATTATATATATATATATATATTGTGTTTAGAAAAATGATATATTAATAAAAACTAAAATTTAAAATATTATTTTAAAAATAATATTTAAATAAATATTAATAATTTTGTTATAACTTATTTTATTTTAAATACAATGTTATTGAAGTTAATATTTAATATGTAATTTTTTTTTAATATTTCTCATTTATCATTGTTTATCAAAATATTTCTATATTTCTTTAATAATTATTATTTAATATCTTAAATAATTTTCTACATTTAAAAAACATTCATATTAGTTTGTGAGTTATTGTTATTTATTTTTTATAATATATAATTTTAAATATATATTAAATTTTTATATTTAAAATTTATTTGTTTATAAAATATAAACTAGTAATACAATAACTTAATTATGAAAAAAAAAATATAATATGATAATTGTTTATTTTAAAAAACATTTAATATTAATATGATATATTTTTTCAAACATTATCATTGTTTTCCTTATATACGTGGTAGAGAATTCTTATAATGGAAATCTATACCCTACTATCCTACCCGCTTTATCCACTTTTATCGAAATCGCTAAAATGCGCCTCTTTCTCTTCAAGACTGTCAAAAAAACGCACAAAAGAATTAACCTCCCGCCATTAACAGATCGAGTTCCTCACGATTATGTATATAAAAAAAAAGAAAAGTATTAAGAATTGGATTCGATCTCCAAATCGGTAATCCACAATCAGATTCCCACTAATTGTTTGTTTTTCCAATATATATTGGAAGAAGAATGACAATTGCCCAAGCTTCTTTACTTTAAATGCATCTATTTCCAGCAGCATAGCAACAGCAGCAACAATTCCTTCAATTATTCCCAAATTCCAATTCTGCTTAAGTATTTGATGCCCTCATCACTCCAATCCTTTTTTAACTACAAAATGCGGATTCCAAAGAGACCGACATTCTCCTTTTGCCTCTTTATCATCTCTCCCGCGCCCAAGTTCAATCCAACTCATTTCTTCTCTCCTAGACTTATTGATTCTCGCTACAAACTTCTGTGCCCTTGTTTTCATTCGGACCAACGAAGAAGAAGGATTCCCGAATTAGGTTCGTTTCCTGCTACAAACTTTTCTTATTATGATTTTTGTTAAAAAGTGCTGTTCTTTATATGTGGGTCGCTTTCCCAATTTGATGAGTCGGTCGAAATCAATTACTAGGTTTTGATAAGATGGGTCTGCGTATAACTTCAGTTTGTAGGCTCTTTGTGAGCACAAGACTTTTGTTCATTTCGATAACTGGTATTTTAGGTGTTCCTTGGAGCAAACCTTGGACTGTGTAGTACTTAAGGCTCAAACCCTCTGAGTTTTTGTTTGTGTCCAATTTGGCCAAGGTGAGCATCTTTCTTGTTTATTATATTGTTAATTGGTTGAATGTGCATTTGTATGTCTTCTTGGAAATGTTCATGTTTGCTGATTATTGAGAAATCAATTGTAATCAAAACTTTGAAAATTTTCATTAAAACATTCATATTCTTTCTTTGTAATCATGGGTTAAGTGTTTTATGGAGGTTGGGTTTACAAGAAACAAACAAATCATTTGATAATTGGCTAATAAACCTAGAGATTTGAATTCGATATGATTGATAAACCTAAGTCTGGTAGGAGGAGAAGGACATGGAGACACGTGCCGTGTGATGAGAATTCTCAAGTTGTTTCAAAGTTTGTGACAGATGGTGACTTAGTTTACGCGGATGATGATGGTTGATTAATTTGGTTTGGGAATGTTTTGTAATTCTGTAGTTGTTTTGCTTATTGAAAATAGACTCTATCTTAGGGGATTGTGAGGGCTGATATCAAGCCTTTTACTTTCCTTGCTTGTATTGAAAGATGTTGCATTCATGACAACTTTATTATTACATACTTTTTTTTTGAATGCTACTTCTTTACTTTGGATGCAGCTAGTGGTCATCCCAGAGTTGAGTTCTGGAAAATAAATAGATGTTCATCTTTTGATGAATACAAAATCAGCATGTAAATAGATGTGCATATGTATAGTCATTATTGTTATTAGAGACTACTGTTAGCTACAAGCATGAGAAACTCCTTCAACTCCAAAATTCAACTTTTGCGTTTTTTAATTCATTATTATGGATTGATTCTACATCCAGATGATATCTGATAGAAAAAAGAGTGTTTCCAAATGGTTAACAACTATTAGCTTTTAATGTATGGTTCTTCTACGAATTGTTACAATTGGTACTCATGGATGAAACAGGGTCGCACGAGATAAAATAACGCATAAAATATTGATGGGTTCCTTTAGTTTTCTAACTATTCATGCATGGCTTTTGTTGACATATCATCTTCTCTTAATGCTTTTCAGTCATCTTCTTTTACAGGAAACCGCTACATAATGAATGGGACTGGAGTAGATGAGACAATGAAAAATGCTAAGAGTTTGAATGACAATTATGGAGCTTCTCCACATATTTGGTCATCTCCTGATGGAGGAAAAGACATTAACATAGGGAGACAGATATTTTGCAATAGATCTTTAAATATGAAAAGCATAGTTGCTGTTGGGTTTGACATGGATTATACGTTAGCGCAATATAAACCAGAAACTTTCGAATCTCTTGCATATGAAGGCACAGTTAGAAAGCTGGTCTATGATTTGGGATACCCCTTGGAGGTTAGTAGTATTAATGAATCATGTGGCTTTCCATATTTTTTTTTGTGCAGACTTAAAATATTGATTTCACTATTGTTATTGTCATTGGTTATTTTCTAGTTGTTGAATTGGACATTTGACTGGAAGTACATGGTCAGAGGTTTAGTTTTGGATAAGAAGAGGGGAAACATATTAAAGGTGCATTCTGCGCTTCTTTATCGTGTCTTTATCACTTGTTAATTCTTGTGATTTTGAGAGATTTTTTCTTTTGTGATTTCCAGATGGATCGACATAAATATGTCAAAGTAGCCTATCATGGATTTAAGGAGTTGTCAAAGGAAGATAAAATGTCAACTTATGGATATACTTTGATACGAGATTCATTTGATGAACCTGAATATGCAGTCATTGATACTCTTTTCTCACTGGCTGAAGCTTACTTGTTTGCTCAACTGGTTGATTTCAAGGACAATAACCCTGGACAAGTTCCTGGAGGTGCAGAGTAAGAGAGTAACCATTGTGTTTTATTTATATATATTTTCACAAATATCACATCTATACATAATTCCCTCCCCCCCCCCCCCCCCCCCCCCCATAATATAAGTGAAAATAAAGGTCTGCATAACAGTTTTGAAAAGGGAAATTCAATAAAAACTTCAGAAAATGTGAAGGTTGCATAGTCTTTTATTTTCTTTTGTTTTTATTCTTATTTTTTTCACTCAACTTGTTAATGTTGTAAATGAACTCTCTTGCAGCTATGCTCATATGTACAAACATGTTCGAGCAGCAGTAGATTTGTGCCATCGTGATGGAACTCTGAAGCAGATGGTTGCGAAGGATCCAGCAAGGTATGATATTCACTCTATTATATCTTATCTTATTTCCTTCTTTCTCTTACTCTGTATTTTTTCATAAAATAGTAGCATTTTTCCTAAACTACTACAGGTATATTAATGATGATGCCTCTATTGTACCAATGTTCAAAATGCTAAGGGATTCTGGCCGAGCTATTTTCTTAGTGACAAACAGGTATGTCATAGTTCTTATCCATTCTCAGTTCAGCCTCTAATCGTAATTCTGGTTTTCTAGACACAAGGGGTCAATCTGGAAACACTTTTCTGGATTCGGATCTATATAAAAAACGTCAATTTTAGTTTGTCTGTCTAAGTTCTATTTCCAAATGTGATTTCGTATGGATCCATATCCAGATGAGATATCTGTCACAAAAAGAATTTAAAAAAATTAATTTATTGACAGTTTCTCATTCCGACCTAGATCCAAAAAATGTTTCTAGGTGGCATTTAAAATGCAAAGCTCATCAACATATGTTCATCCATGAATAGAACATGGTTATTATCTTGATTAAAGGCACATATTCTTTAAATATTTTAGTTGCAATTTTCTCAAACTAATGTAGTTGCAATTTTGTTATGCATGTTTCAGTCTTTGGGATTACACAAATGTTGTGATGAATTTTCTCTGCCGGACTCAAACATCAGTTGGCAGTTCAGAGCTGAATTTTGATTGGCTCAAATACTTTGATGTTGTCATCACGGGAAGGTTTACACCCTTTTGCTATTGAACGTTTACGCCTTTTTGCTTTTAAATGGTGTTATAATCCCTACGGGAGCTTTTATTGTTTTTTTTTAATTTTTCAATCAACAAGACTGAACATAATAAGGCTTGCTGAATTATTTAACAAATTTCCAGACTCGTTAGTATGTGTGTTACATCTGAACATAAAAGTGGGAATTATTTGAATTGTCACTAAGGTTAAATGGTTACAATTGATAATCTGTGGAAATGTATCTATTCAATTTTGCAGCTCAAAACCAGGTTTTTTCCATGATGAGAACCGTGCTAACCTTTTTGAGGTTAAACCAGAATCTGGGATGCTTTGTAATACAGATAATGGAACTCCTATGGTTCAGGTTTCTGTTCCATTGTGATCTTTGCATGTAGAGAATCATTGTTAGCTTTTTTGCATTTTTATAATTTGTATTTAACCCATATTATATACTTAATGTAACTAGGTTGGAAGTTCGGAAAGTTTTCCCGTGGAAATCTCTGAAGATGGTGGTTGTAGAGTTTTCCAGGTAATACACAAGTCATATATTCATCTCATAATGTGGCACAATCCCATCCCACATTGAAATCTTTGTTTGATCATTCAATTGGTATGCTTTACCCTTGTAGCCTCAGCCAACTTCATAGATAAATGAGGGTGGGATACAAATAGTAATCCTCTTGGCTATATGTAAGGGATGTCGGGTATAAGGATAATTACTCTGAGTTTCCCTTTTGAGGCGGATTGTAATCGCCCAGTTACTATGATATATAAGAGAGTAGGATACAGGGCATGGTTTTGTTGTGCTGTTGTTTCTGTTCTTTTTGTTTCTTTTTCTTTGCTTGTACTGTCTCTTTGTCTCCTTCATGGTGCTTTTTTTTCTTCATATAATAAAATGGAACTCTTTAAAATAAAAAATGGATACAGGGAGATCCACGGGGATTATATTTCTTCTGATTTCAATAAAAAAATTTAGTTTTGATAATTATTATATAATGAGGAATTCTTTGCAGGGAGGAAATGTGGGTCATCTGCATAAACTACTTTCTGTAGAGTCAAGTCCACAGGTTTGTAATATGTTGGATATTTTTGATGATAACTTTGTGTTATTCTTGAACCCTTCTCTCTTTTCTTGTGTAAAAAAGAAATAGGTTCTTTTGTGCTGCGTGTTTTCTTCTATAACAGGTTCTTTATGTTGGAGATCACATATATGGAGATATTTTACAAAGCAAAAAGGTTTTAGGTATAAATCCAGTTTCTGTTCTTATCATTTTTTAGACAAATTATACTTGTTCTAATTGGTTTCACATCTTTGGCTGATTTTTCAATGCACATAACCGTAGAGTTGGAAATGTAATCTTTTTAGGTCGAGTTATGAAAACATGACGCCAATGGTCAAAAATGTGTTGGGTGTTCTTTGAGATAACATGTTATCTATTGTCATTGTTTGCAAAGATTCTCTTTTATACAGGGTGGAGAACAATGCTAGTTGTTCCAGAACTTGAACGAGAGGTTGAGCTCCTCTGGGAATCAAGAGAATTGCGTAAGGTAATAGACAAAAGTTGCATAGTTTGTTGCTTTAGTTGTAGCTCGATGCCAATAAGAATTTTTCATTCTGTTTTCTCCAACATATTTATTTTTGTTTGGGTAAAAAACAATTAGGATAAAAAGATGGAATTTTTTTCTAGCTAAAAATTAACTCAACTACCGGAACTGATCTTGCAGCAACTTCGGTCATTGAGGAGTGAGCGTGACACTGTTGAAGATGAAATACATCATCGCAGATGGTCTCTCAAGTATGTGTTTCAGTTGTAAATTCGACCATCAATCAACCTTATATAGTTGAAATAAATATAATGATATGTAAATGAAAATTCGCTTCTTGGTTCAGGTTTAATGCTGGGCATGATGAAAATAAGCAGCAGGAGTCAGATCTTGATGAAATGGAGGTTTGTCCTGTTACTAAATAACCTTGAATCTTAACTTTCTTTAATTTAATGATTATGCTAGTTGCTTCATTTGAAAACACCATTTTGAGGAACTGCAATCAAAATAACATAGTTCCTAAACCTCTTATCTCTAAGGAACTCGCCAAATAGCCCCGTAATATGTATCAACTTCTCCCCATCTTCTTGTTTAAATCTTGATGTTACAAAAGAAATTTCCTAGTATAATCAAATCCTCTTAAGTTTTTATTTTTATTTTTATCAGTTAGCGCCATTATCTCAAAATGAACAAAATACTTGCTTACTAAACCAGTTAAATCACAAATAGATATTTTTTTATAATTTATTGATATTTCAGTATCAAAAGGATGATGTGCGTCTCAGTCATCAACAAGGACAAAGAGAACTTCATCAGAAGGTAATATTTGCTTCGGTTTTCAACCTTGTTTGATCTCGATTGTTTCTGTTTTATGCTTTGTGTTGAATCTTGACCAAGTCTATCTTACACAGTTTCATAAGGTCTGGGGACAACTGATGAAGACTGGATATCAGAACTCTCGTTTCGCACACCAGGTGAGAATTCGATGTTTGGTTTCCCAAAAGTTCAATAAATTGAATGATACATATCATGAAAATAGAATTGATTGTTTTAGGTGGAGAGGTTTGCTTGTCTTTATACAAGCCAGGTGACAAATCTGAGCTTATACTCCCCTGACAAGTACTATCGACCAAGTGAAGATTTTATGCCCCATGAATTCGACATACTCGGTCTGTGATAAGTGAAAAGGATATTGGTCACAGTTACATACAAAGTAAATAAAAATAATGCCCACTAATAAGTAATAACTAGTCTTCTAAGATGTTTTGTGTGTTTTGTTTTTTTCTTACTGCATATCTTTGGACTTGTAAGCTTGTGAATGTTTTTTGGAACTAGTTTTAAAAGCTTTTACATTTTTTCTTTTGTATATTACTATTGAGTTAACTTATGCTCCATAAATTTCATTGTTTCACATATAAAGGGAAAAATACAATCAGGAGAAACCATAATAGGGGTGGTAATGAGACAGGAAATTTATTTATAACTTTTACTTTTCTTTATTGTTAGGTTTTATTAGAGATATTTTTTACTACTATAACGCTCATTAGGGTACATGAAATTGTTAATGGTACATTTATCTATATTAGAATTTATAAAATATTATAAAATTGTTAATTTGTGTTGAAAATAAATACAAATTCTTTGTATACGCAGTGTATTTTTTTTTTTAAGTTTTACTGCTGGGACGTCTTTATCTTTATCAACTGTTCCGTTCAATTTATATTAAAAGTGAAGAAAATAAAGATGTAAATGATATGGTAATATAAAATTCGTAACGTGATATTTTAGTTAAATCTACATATAATAATAGTGGTTTATATTTAAATAACTTAACTATTTTAAATAAAAATAAATATAGAAAAAATAATTTCAAACAAAAATAATTATAAAAAAAATAAAATAATATATATATTTGAATTTTTTTTACCTATTACCACTTTATATTATATTATAAAATTATATTTGATATCTTATATATAAATTATTATATTAAAATCTATATTATTATGATTTATTTATTCTTAAAGATAAGATAATTGATATATATTCTTTTTCTTAAGTTTGACTAAAATTTCAGCTATATATATTTTAAATTAGCACAGTTTAATTAATTACATATATTTTTGAAAATAGTGTTATATTTTAGTTTTAAGTTTTTAATATATATAAATATATATTTTTTTAAATAGTGTTATTTTAGTTATGGATTTGTTTTGGTCTGTTCAATATTTTTCATGGCTCTAAATAAATATTTATTGAACATTTTTTTTTTCAATATTTAAAAAATAATATAAACTTTTTTACATAATAATATTATTAAATAAAATAATAAATATTTATAAACTATTTAAAAAATGTCAAATTATTATTATTTTTTTATATTATATATAATTTTCAAATAATAATTTAATTATTTATTTAACAAATATTAATTATTATTATTTTTTAATATGATAAAGATATTTTATGATAAAAAATGTACATATTTAAAATAAAAATCAATATATTTAACCATATATATATATATATTGATAATTAAAATATTTAATGGAATTGGGTCTTGGTCAGTCCATATGTTCATGATCTTCTCCTTGCATGTTAATGATTTAGGAATCAGGAAAGGAGTTCAACTTCTTTATGGTATTGATGAACTACTGCCTCAATCGGCCTTCGCTTGTGTGAGAATTGTTGTATCCCAATAATCAAATATCAAATAAGCCCTTAGTTTTTAGTTTTCAGCAATTTATTAACTAATCCCCAAAATTCTATTTGTTTTCAGTTTGACCTTTAAAACTTTTTCTTTTTGCAATTGCTCTAAAACGTATCCCAAATGTGTCCAAGCCATATCCATGTTGTGTCCAATCCATATCTTATTGGTCAAACCAACATACCTAATTTGTTGTATCTGATATCTATTTCCCGTATTCGACTGGTCAAACCTACATAAAGTCAAAATATATATTTTGTCGTATCCGTATCCGATACGTAAGATACGTATTTTGGTGTATTGTATCCGTATCGAATATTCCAATTTTCCCCCTTATCTGTGTTACATAGCCGCGAACCAATTCTAGACTACAAGTCTTCAACATCAGTACAAAAGGGTCCCTAGAACACCAATAGTTTGTTTGATGTATTTCTTTTAGTTAAAAATCATTATTTTGAAAATGTGGATTATTTAGATTAAATGATTAAAATATATTTTAGTATTTGATGTAGTGGTTAATGAAACTTAAATCTTTTTGTCCTTCGTGAAACCAAACTTAAAATAGATTCAAATAACTTAACATGTTATATTCCTTTCTTTGTCTTTAACTGATATTAGTCTGAAATTTCTGTTTTTGATTTTAGGGCATGTGCTTGGGGACAATAATAATTAGCCGATGAACAAGTTCAAGATATCTATTGATTGACATATATAATTTGGTGTGTATGAAAAAAAAGGTATATATATATATATATATAGAGAGAGAAATGATTAGGTGAGAGAATTTGGTGAGGGAATTTGGTGAGGGAATTTGGTGAGAGAATGACTTGGCATAATCAAATAATTTCTCTTTCCTCCCACTTCTACATTTTCCAACCAATGAAGGTGATGCCAAGTCATTCCCTCACCAAATTCCCTCACCAAATTCCCTTACTCTATCACTCCTCATATATATATATATATATATATATTAACAACCTTTTATACCTTCTTCTTCTATGGGTAATGTAACTTGTTCTTCTATAGGTAATGTAACTTGGTCTCAAATGGTGCATAATACGGTTTGATTTTCATTTAAATCATGAATCATGATTTTCTTATAGCATTTGAAAACAAAGGTTTGAATGACGTTTATTTTGTTGATGGAGTTTGAATAAGGGTTAAATTTTCATATTATGTCATTTTTGTGCAAATCAGATAAACAATAAAGAAAGGTAACATTTTTGTTTTGATACAAAGTTTTGTTTATTTTTACATATTTTGTTTACATAAATTTAAATAATTTAATCAAAACTAAAGAAGTGAAAACAAAATCAGTAAATTAGAATAGTAAGGGGATGTAGCTCAGATGGTAGAGCGCTCGCTTAGCATGCGAGAGGTACGGGGATCGATACCCCGCATCTCCATCAAATGTTTTCTTTTTATATTTTTAAATTGTGTTCTAAAAGAACAATTAATAAATGAATATTTTCCCGCCTTTTCCTTATCCGAATGTAATAAGTAAAAAGTAATGATCTGAATCTAATATATTGAGATTTATGATTTCTGATTGCCGCAGCAGTTGAACATCACTAGAACGAGCAACGTATTCATCATCAGGTATCAGGCGTCTCTTCGATCGTCCTTAGTTTGTTAATTTTCACCATCTGAATCTATTATTATATTGATCAGATTTATGATTTTCTATCACTTTGACGATCATCAACTATCATCTCTGATTTCCAAAGCAGTTGATCATCACTAGAACGAGCTAAAGTAGGTATCAGGCGTCTCTATCGCATCCTAATTTCCTCACCAATTATCAGGTTACTCATGCAAATTACCACGGATTCTTAAGAACATTGTTAATTTCCATCACCTGAATCTATTATATTGAGATTTATGATTTTCTATCACTTTTGAGATCATCAACTATCATTTCTGATTTCCATAGCAGTTGAATATCAATAGAACGAGCAACATATTCTAGATCAGGTATCAGGCGTCGCTATCGCATCCTTATTTCCTCGCCAATTATCAAGTTAATTACTCATGCAAATTGTTAATTTTCACCACCTGAATCTATTTTATTGAGATTTTTGATTTTGTATTACTTGGACGATTATCAACTATGATTTCTGATTTCCATAGCAGTTGAACATCGCTAGAACGAGCTAATTAAAGTACGAGCAACGTATTCTTCCTCAGGTAACATGCATCTCCTTATTTCCTCACCAATTATCAGGTTACTCATGCAAATTACTACTGATTCTTAAGAGCCTCTCTATTTTGTTAATTTTCACAGCCTGAATCTATTATATTGATATTTATGATTTTCTATTACTTGGAGTTGGAAGACGATCATCAACTATGATTTCTGATTTCTGTAGCAGTTGAAACATTACTAGGACGAGCTAAAAACTACAATTACTAATCAGACTAGCTAGACCTAGATGAGCTATTTTTGACGTGAAGGGATACGTATAGATTGATTTTGATATGCATATATTGTCTATTTTGTATTTGCTACAATGCTATCTGTAAATTGGCAACAGAAACACATAAATCTCGATGCATAGATATAAACTATAGAAATTATTACACAATAAGTGGATATTGAGAAAATATTACAGAATGAGCTGCAATTAGAAGTGGAAATAAACTTTTCTTAGGTAATGATCCTGTTTGACCTCCAGTAGTTGTGTACACATGATTTGGTTATGTATATATAAAACATCTTTCTCTTCAATGGAGTCTCAGATTCTTCAGAAGCCTGTGGATTTTAAAAGGCAGATGTGATAATGACCAATTTTTTAAACCCATCATTCATACAGTATATAAGAAACCAGCTTTACTTGAGGGATGACTGTAACTTTACCAGAGGATAAGAAGTTTCTCGTGTTCCCCAATTTAATATATTAAATGATGGTAATGCTGCTTAGAAATTAACTAAGTTCAATAGCCACAATTATGAGGAGACAAGGAACAGTCTTAAGCCCATTAAACTATGTGATTAAAGACAATAAGTACAAGATAATTTATTTATTTATTTATTATAGGTTAGTAATAGCTTAAAGAAGATGACCATGTGACTCTGATCCTCTATACAAGATTAGATTTCATGTGCATTTGTTCTGATATTTATCCAGAACAGGTAACTGCTTTTCACCTTGGTTTAACTAGGATGGAATGGGAGTTATATAAGAATAATTAGCATTACATTATATGAATCAAAAGTACCTTTGTTCTCTAGCATAAGGCTTATTGTTAGTCATAGATGTAGATGGCCGGTAGATGGGTAGAGGAACTTGGTCAGCTTCTATTTGTGTGATATCCTTTACAAGGATATCATAATGTGTCTTTACTTCTTCCACAGATTTCCCACTTACTGCCTTTGCTATGTTTTTCCATCGGTTAGGGGAATCTTCATCATAGAAAGCTAAAGCATCTTCAAATTGCTTGTTTTGTTTCTGTGTCCAAATAGAGTTTGAAAAACGGGAAGAAGATGTGATAGAGCTTGATGCCATTAAAATCAATTAAATGGACTTCTTTTTCTGTAGTGAATGTAGTAGCTGTTGTTGGGTAGTATAGAGAGAGGGAAGAGTTCTGGCTTGGTATGTGATCTGGCTATCCTTGCAAGCCTTTTATAGATCAGAGACAAGGATATAAGGATGTGTTTGATAATACCCAATTTTAAATGTGTCTTACAAATAATTGTTGAATAAATCAAATGAAAAATCCTGAATTTTCGCTAAAAATTACAGTTGAATAAATTAAATAAAAAATTACGAACTTTAATTAGTGTAGTGTAGCTCATGGTTAGAGTATAATTTTCTAAATTGAAGATAATTTAAAGGATTATAGTTGTTTTTACATGATTATTGAGTTAAGATGATAGATAAGGATTTGTTTGATAATATTGAATTTGAAGTGTGAAAAAAATGTTGAATAAACTAACCAATTTCATTTTTTGAACTTTAGTCTATTGAATGTAGTTAAAATGTAGTGTCTATAAACTATTCACAAAGATTATTTTACCCTTTATAGTAACTTAATTTGATTAATTTAAGGGGAATTATAAGCTGTTTTTGTATGCTCTTTCTCATTATAGAGTTAGGTAATCATAGTTTACTGAATTAAGCTTAGATTTTATACCTTAAATTGAGATATATTTAATTAAATAAGTAATCTTAGATAACAATTATCAAAGGACTTAATTATTTAAATGATAAAAAATGTACCTAATTGGAGTAGAGGAAGTTGGTCATTAAGTAGAGTTACTTAAGATGTGATTCACTTTGTTCGAAGTAAATTTTGCTACTAGATCTGAAAGAAGAATCTGGGTTAATCTGTCATAAAGTCCCTTTGTTGTCTTTTATAATATCATCAGCAAGTGGATTTTCTAAAGAATTCTCCCCCAGCTAGTGGGGGATTAGATCCCTAAATCGCCAACCCCAAGACCAACAAAATGAATTCATATACACTCACAAAATATTATTATATGAAGATGATATTCTACCATATTTGCAGGTGTGTATGTGTGTGTGTTAATTTCCTCCTTATTCCATCAACTTGACATATAAATTATAAATACTGTCTTCATATCCCTGATCCAATTGGATGCCTTGAACTTGACCTTTTTTTTGTCCCCCCCTTTTTTTTTATCTTTACATCAGATTCAAATTGTTCAATGGTTCTGGCCAATATCTATCTAAAAACTCTACATTCTCTTTTCCTGTAGTGTTGTCATTTTTGGTTTTCAAGTATCATTTTCACTAGGCTAGCAGCCTTTGCCTTTTTTCCTTTTCCCCCTTGAAATCCTTGAACTAATTTTCCCTTATATGCATATGCAATTGTGTACTTATGTAGTTTAAAATTTAACCCTCAAGTGGTACGGTTTGATTCTCAAAAGGTACCTTTAAATGGAAGTAGGGATCATGAATTTGTATGTCATCTATACTTTTATTTACAATTATATCCTAGTGCCCTAATAAGTAGCAGTTGCCCCAGTACTAAAATAGATCCAAATGCAAGTTTGTTTTTTTAACTGGTCCACTTCTAATTTTTATATATCTGGTCCACTCCATATCTCATTCTCAGGGAATGTGATAATTATCTTCACCACTTGGGATCATTATCATCATATATGGTTCTCCATTCATATGATTGGAGCACATAAAAATCTTTGTGGACCTAGCTAACTCCACTAATCAGGATGAAGGTAGCAGCAACTTCTCACAGAAAAAGAGGTAAGTTTTACTTTTGACTGTATTTGTGATAAAATTAAGTTATCAACCGAAGACTTAGGCATGTTAATTTAATCTTTTAGGAGTGAAAGTAAGCATATAATCTAGCCTTTTTATTCCATAATGGATTAGATTTTCTAGGTTCAACACTACAATATAGATTTCATATCTTCTTGGGGCATATATAGCTGATCTAAGCAACTTTATTTATTTTTTATTTAGGAGTTATTATTCCTAACCTAACAAACTTAGGAGGCGTCAGATCAGAAGTCATCCCCTTTCACTACAAAAAGTAATTGAATGAGACAGTACTCCAAAATCTTGTTTTTAGAATTTTTATGGTATAAAAATAAATATAAATTATTTAAAATAAATTATTAAAATATTTGTTTATATTTAAAAAAAAAATATATTTTATTATTTTAGTTCATAAATTAAGTGATTTAATAGATATAATAACTCACCAAATAGTGATTTGATGAACCTAACTCCAAATTGTCTTTTAACAATTTTGAAACACCTTTTAATTTTTCTTTTCTGAGATGTCTTTAGCTGGAATTAAGGAAACCAAAATATTTTTGATTTTCATGTTTCTGAATTCAAATATAAAAAAGTTCAATTTTCAAAATGTTTCTATATATAAATTAAAAAATACAAAGTTTAATTTCAAAACATTTCAATATCCAGATTTAGTATCATAAATAAAAAAAAAATGTTTCTTAATCTCATTAAATTTTTGAAATTTTGATTATAGCCTAATTGATTTAAGATTAAAACTGTATAACCTTGAGTGATGAAATGCACTAAAAAACAGAAAGCAAAAAACTAAAACCACCAAATTTACCCAATTGAACCCAACACAACTGAAACGAGCTGTTTGTGGTGGGTGGTCTAACTCATGGAACCCAAATAAATTGCTCATGAGAAAACAATCCTCCAATTATCCAACACAATCATACCTGTCCGTCTCAACCATAACTTAGAAAAAAAAAACAATTATGTTTCCATTCATGATCACATCTCCATTGGGGCTGGGGCAGCACCTTCATCTGTTGGGGCACTCTGGTCAGCAGCAGCAGGGGCTTGATCGGCCGGTGCAGCATCACCACCACCAACTTCTTCATCTGCAGCGGCCGGAATTTCTTCATCAGCCATCTCAAAATCATCAATCAACTTTTGAACAGTTTCATTATCTAATATATGGAATGGTTCGTCAATCCCCACAATCGCAACAGTGCATATTGAACTCTTTAGCTTCTCTCCTTGAAGAGTTTCCCTGATTGCAAAGAGTGCGTCCTTGAGAAGATCATCGCGTGAGGATTTCATGAAGTTCTCGAATTTGCGCTCCATGTAGGTCTTTGCAGCTTGTGAGCGGGATCCTATTGCAAAAGCTTCGTATTCGAAGTAGTTTCCACTTGGACAGTTGTAATAGAGATGTGCTCCGGATTCATCCAATCCAGCTACAAGAAGACCCACACCGTAAGGTCGTTTCCATGATCGCTGCGTACAGACCTGCAATGAAAAAAAAAGAAAAGGAACAAAGATGACAAGATCGTATCAATCAAGCAGGAAAAATCGAAACTGGAAAGAGAGCAACAACGTATCTCCAATGTATGAAAACAAAAGACCCCTAGTTAATTCCATTAACTTTTGGAATTGAGTTTTTATGTTCCTACCCCCAATTGAACTCATGATTACACTTTTTTTTTCTTAAAAAGGCTAGCACAGTATTCTACCTCGATGACCCCTCACTTCAATCAAGTGTTTTCAGTGATTCGAATTTGAGACCTCAAACTCCCAAGTCAAAACCCTATCCACTTGACCTCCATTGTGAAACTCTTAACATTTATCCTTCATATATATTGTTCCCATTTGAAAAACACTTTGTTGAGCAAGAGCTGAGTTGGACTAGAAAACGTCCATAAATTCCTTGGAAGTACTATTTTTTTTGTCAAAGTTTCTCATATCGGGATGTTAATTTAGATTAGATAATGTTCATAATAACTTAATTATACATGTATTCATAAATTTGTAGACATTTTCCCGTCCAAACCCAGCTTCAGCTCGAAAGAGTGTTTCTAAATGGGCTCGGGCCTATTTGGAAAACACTTTTGTTTTTGTATTTGGATCTAGAGAGAAACCATAATTTATTTTATTTTATCAAATTTGTCCCTTACTAAGTTCAGTTCTCAAATGTGATGTCATCTAGATCCAAGTCGATCTGACAAAAAAATCTTCCCAAATAAAGCTTATAAATTGTGAATGATATCTAAGTTGGCAAATTGTTAAACTTGAGAAGAGATTTTCTCACATGAAAAACCTAGGTTTCTGTCGACACCTTTCTCTATATACTTTTTAGGGTGGGTAATGGTGATCCAATTTCTACATCCTCGTCCTTGTGCCAATATCAAAATGGTCACAAGGACATAAAGTGTCGCAAATGAAATCCAAAGTATTCTTTTCCCACAAATCTTTCAAGATTGTACTAAAAACTTCTGGGAGCATCCAGGGGTGTGAATATGATTTGAGAAATTGTAACTGGTGTTAGGATAAATGGATATTCCAAGTGGGTCTGCCAGTATAGTGTAGCCAATCCAAGCATGGCTGCCTAAGTTACAAAGTTGTGATATTATATGTTTGATTACACTAATTTTCAAATTTGCTTAGAGACACTCAAAAGAGGGGATCACTCAAAATATTGAATGTTATTCAAATACTCTACAATTACATGATATGGAATATCTAACCTGGCATTGGCAGTGAAGACAAAAGAAGACTCCAATCAATGAATTAACATCAAACCACTAATATGAATAGACCACCATTTAATTGTTGGCATACTAATCATCCACAATGAATCCAAACATGGTCAATCAATGGCCATCCATAACAACCAAGGGAGAACAAGGTAAAGGGAAAATGCCATGAAAACCTAAACTTGGAAACTTTAGTCTTCATTTCTACGAAAACATGAAGATCCTGAGAAGAGAATTCAACTGCTATGCAAATCCTAAGTTAACCCTACAAGATGTCATTAGGAATAGAGACAGACCATGGTTCGAGCTAAATAAGAATCAGAATAAATTAGCTAGGGTTAATATTATTGAATAACCTGGGCTTTATCTGCGAGTTGAACAACAATTCGTCCGACAGGGAGAGGGGACTCATAAGTATAGCTATGATTGATGCACTCGGTTCTCAAATAGCGGGAGAGAACACGTCCGTCGGCGGTGAGTCCGGCAATTGCGACGCCGATGTGATCGTCTACCTTGAAAATCTTCTTCTGGTGAGAAGACAATTCGGAATTAGCCTTATTAACACAGGCCAAAATGACATGCGTCTTAGATCGGAGACCAATAGCAGCCGAACCTTGCTTCACGGCTTCCATGGCGTACTCCACTTGAAATAGACGCCCCTGCGGACTCCATGTCGTCACGTCAGTGTCGTATTGATTCCTGAACATCTTCACTGAACTACCAAGTTTATATTAAGGAACAATACTATGTATTAATGTAAGAGATGGTCACAGAAGAACTTGAAGAAATGATTGTTTGAGATCGAGGAGACAAGAGGCTTTTCTTTTCTTTTCTTTCCCTTCAAGTTTAAGAGGAGAGAGAAAACTTGGAAGTCTTTTTTATTTTTATTTTTTATAGTTGGCCCATTTGTTTGAAGACAAGCCCAATTGGCCTATTTGGTGAGTATATATAATGATCCCAATATAAATCAGATGACTCAATAGAATGTTTTTCTAAACTCAGAAGAAAAGTAATCATTTATTTGTATTGATGGAATCAAATAGGCAAAACATATTTTACTAAGTAGATTTTACCTGAATATAGTTTGATTAAGTTAAATAGTAATGTAACTATCAATAGTCATATTAAAAATTTATTTGTAATATGTGTACGTGGTTCGTGAGAGTAGATATATATATATATATATGTCATGTGCATCAGTCATTCTTGCAAGGTGGGGGATCGAATTGGACTGCTGCCAGAGCGATTTAGAGACTGTGTCGAAAGGAAAGCTTCTCTAGGGTCTGATTCATTGTTTTGCTTGATGGGTTTATATCTCACTTAAAATTGATTAGTGTTTTGTTTCACTAGAACTTAAATTATAAAAAAGTTAAAAATCATAATTGTCAAGAATGGGGTTTAAACCCACGTCCACGTTGGTGGACTAGAACTTGAGGTTGACGTCTTATACCACTTGACCATCCTAACATGTTTGGTGTTGTATAGTCAATTGTTTTTCTAGTACGGGATCCCAAATAATAGTCGACTTTCATTCTCCTTTAAAACCTCCACGGTGATAGAAACATCCATTGTTGTTGTCAATATTTTGCTACTTGACTTAAGCTTTATTAGTGTTTGTTCTGTTTTTGTGTACTTTTGTTTGACAATAATTTAGGGTTTAATCAAGTTTTATAGTCGATTATTTTTCTAACAAGGGATCCCCACAATAGACGTTTTCTACTTCCAATAAATAAAAACGCAAGCCACAATGGTAACAATGGTAGAACCATCCATGTACATTTATGCTTTTATTTATAACGTTGTTTTATTATTGTATATGTTTTTGTCAATTACGTAGATCAATTCATTGTTTTGCTTGGTTTGTGCTTTTCTCACTTAAATTTTTATTAGTGTTTGTTTTGTTTTTTCGTATATTATTTTTTACTTGAACTTAAATTAAAAAAATGTTAAAAGTTAAAAATTATAATTGTCATAAGTGGGGTTTCAATCAACTCTCACGATTAGTGGACCAGAACTTGAGTTTGGCACTTTAGACCACTCGGCCATCCTGACATATTTGGTGTTGAATAGTCGATTGTTTTTCTAGTACGGGATTCCAAACAATAGTCATCTTTCATTCTCATTCAAAACCTCCACGGTGATTGAACCATATATTGTTGTCGTCATTGTTTTGCTATTTGACTTAAGTTTATTAGTGTTTGTTCTGTTTTTGTATACTTTTGTTTGACAATAGTTTAGGTTTTAATCAACTTTTATAATCGATTATTTTTTAACATGGGATCCTCACAATAGACGTTTTCCACTTCCAATCAATATTATTGTTGTATATGTTTTTGTCAGTAGATCAATTCATTGTTTTACTTGGTGTGTATCTCTCACTTAAATTTTTGTTATTAGTGTTTATTTTGTATTTTCGTGTATTTTGTTTGAGTAGAACTTAAATTAAAAATGTTAAAAGATAAAAATATAATTGTCAGAAGTGGGGATTAAACCCACACCCACGTTAGTGGACCAGAACTTGAGTCTAACGCCTTAGACCACTCGACCATCCTAACATGTTTGGTGCTGAATAGTCGATTGTTTTCTAGTACGGAATCCCAAACAATAGTCGTCTTTCATTCTCATTCAAAACCTTCACGTGATAGAACCATATATTGTTGTCGTCATTGTTTTGCTATTTGACTCAAGTTTTTTTAGTCTTTGTTCTGTTTTTGTGTACTTTTGTTTGACAATAATTTAGGTTTTAATCAAGTTTTATAGTCGATTATTTTTTAATAGGGGATCTCCACAATAGACGTTTTCCACCTCCAATCAATATTATTGTATATGTTTTTGTCAATGACGCTAGATCAATTCATTGTTTTACTTGGTGTGTATCTCTCACTTAAATTTTTGTTATTAGTGTTTGTTTTGTATTTCTGTGTATTTTGTTTGAGTAGAACTTAAATTAAAAAATGTTAAAAGTTTAAAATTATAATTGTCAAAAGTGGGGTTTGAACCCACGCCCACGTTAGTGGACCAGAACTTGAGTCTGGCGCCTTAGACCACTCGGCCATCCTGACATGTTAGTTGTTGAATAGTCGAATGTTTTCTAGTACGGGATCCCAAACAATAGTCGTCTTTCATTCTCATTCAAAACCTTCACGGTGATAGAACCATATATTGTTGTCGTCATTGTTTTTCTATTTGACTCAAGTTTTTTTTTAGTGTTTGTTCTGTTTTTGTGTACTTTTGTTTGACAATAATTTAGGTTTTAATCAAGTTTTATAATTGATTATTTTTCTAACAAAGGATCCCCACAATAGACGTTTTCTACTTCCGCTAAATAAAAACGCAAATCACAATGGTAGAACCATCCATGTACATTTATGCTCTTATTTATAACATTGTTTTATTATTGTGTATGTTTTTGTGTAGATCAATTCATTGTTTTGCTTGGGTTGTGTTTCTCTCACTTAATTTTTTTATTAGTGTTTGTTTTGTTTTTCGTGTATTCATTCAATACGACTAACTCCTTCAAGGAGCACATTTCTTCAGGGGGATCGGAGATCAGAGATTAATGTTGTCTGATAAATCGAAAGCATTCAAGGAGACAAGCTGTCCATAGCAAAAAATTTAACGTCGTTCAAGATTTCGGAGAAATCGAATAAATTTGACATTTGTTTTGGTCAAGTTTTATACATAAAGTTTGTATACATTGATAGAATCTCATGACTTAATGAATAAATTTGATATCTTCATTCTTGTGCATAAAATTTACGTTTTCCCCATTTTTGTTTTCTTATAACTTAACTTCAATGAATAATGTTTAACATTCAATTATGAGGCCACTTAAATGATTATATGTGAAAACTATTAGGGTTAGATTTGAATATGATACCACTTAAGTTTTTAATAAGGATGAAAAAAATTCAAGAAATTGGAGTTGAACCCGCTATATTCTGGTTAATTTTTATATTATTTTTTAATCAAATACTAAAATCTCATAATTCGGTTGGAACGTGATCCATTGAGGCATCCTCACGATATATATGCAAAGATTATGTTATGAAATATTTCCAATGTTGATTGGTTTATGTCGGATATACACCGGGACGGATCTTGTAGGGGCTTGAGTGGACTGAAGCTCATCCCATAATTTTTTTTTAAGTTAAAAACGTAACATTATCCCTAATTTTTAAAAAAAATTCAATAGAATTTACTATTTTGTTTATTTAATTATTAAAAAATAGTAAAACTTAAATTTATGTAACCGTTGTATCCAAAATTTTCTCGTTTTTTATTTTAGCCCACCCTAAATTTTTTTGAAGCCCACCTCATCGCCAAATCCTGGGTCCGTCCTTAGATATACAGTATACTTAGCGGTTTGTTGGGACGTCTAAATCGAGTTGACGACTATGGCCGATTTGGATAAACAATGGGCCTTCAATTTCGTTGTGTTTTTATGGATAATTTGGTTCGTTGAGCTTTTATGGATAATTCGTTGAAGACATAGTACCTTTTTATAGTGTTGTTTTCTTGACTTAGACGAGATTAATTAAGGTTCTTCAATAGATTATGATTACTTTTTGAGTACCTTAGAGTTATTTTATAGAGTTGTTTTACATTTATAACTGTGTATAAAATAATTAATTCAATATCAAATTACTTAATTAACTAATTAATTAATATATTAAAATATTTTGTATGAAATAACTGCCAATAAAAAGTACTTAATTAATTATGAAATTATTTAATTAATATATTTACTTTTTTTATTACAAATTTAAATATATTTCAGTGATTTAATTTAAATAATTCATAAAAATTAATTTATAACCTTCAAAAAAATTATAAAAACTAAGTGAAAAAACCAGACTTGTTTTATTTTTATTGAAATAGATAAGTGTTAAACTTAATCATTAATAATAATAAAAGTTTAAAATACTTAACAAAATATGCAAATAACTAATGAAATTCATAACAAATAATAATTTAAAATTAAATTTAATAATAATAATATATTAAATTTTAAAGGTTACATATTATGACTAAACGTTTATCCTAGTTGTACACCAAAACTGATTTATAGAAATAAGGACTATCAATGTATAATTAATCAACATATTATTATATTATTTAAATAACTTACTTTAATATTAAGTTAAAATAATATTTATTATTTCAAATTTAAGCATTTTTATTTTATTTTTAATAATATGTAAAATTTAAAAATTATCATATTAAGTTGATTGAATAAATAATAGTATTATAATAACTAAAAAAATGTTAGTAATATATAAATCATATCAAATGACTTATTTACATTTATAAAATTTGTGTATGAATTGATTACTAGTTATTTATATTCATATTTATACATATCGTTATATATATATAAAATAATTAGTTAAAAATTAAAGTCTTATTAGCCTATAGTTAAAGAGTTGTACTTGTTTTTTTTTTTTATTTTTTAAGTTTTAATATATACGTATAACATTTTTAATTTTATTTTTAACAGTTTTAAGTTTATGTGCGGGTCAAACCATAATTCGACCCATATATATAGTGGCGGACTCAAATTTTTTTTTTGGGGGGCCAAATACATATTATCGTAGAATTTTTTTGGCGATCAAATAAATTCATTTTCTAATTAAAATTTTACTTGGTAATTACATAAAAATACTAACAAACACAATTACAAAATACTAATAAACACAATTACTAAATTATTTTTGTCCATGAGTCGGTACAAAAGAAGACAAATTTATTCTACGAGATTCCATTTGTTGAAAATATTGCAATATTGGCTCATTTTCAATTGTTGAGAAAATATATTTCTCAACATATACAACTAAACTATCATTCATCCATTCATCTCCCATTCAATTACGCAAATCAGTCTCCATTGCAGAAAAAACTCTTTCAACGGATGTAGTTGCAACTGGTAAAACTAAAGCCAACTCTATTAATCGATAAACCAATGGAAAAACTATATGTTTTTTCTGTTGCAACCAATTTCTGAACAAAAATTCCCAAGTATTCAATTGAAGAAAATTGAGAATCATCCCGCAAATTAAATAAGTAAGCCTGAAGTTGTTGTTCCAAAAATAAATAATCACTGCCTGTGAAATCTTCGGAATAAAGTTTGGCAAAACAAATTAGTTTACGAATATCAAATTTGGAGAATGAATTTCTAGGATGAAGACATGATATGCAACCAAGTAATTCTGTATTAACTTCTGAAAAACGATTATTCATTTCTTGCATAATCAAGTCAACAACCTAGCATTAAATAATAAATAATAACTATTAATAGATAATAGATAATAAATAATAAATAATAACTATTAATAGATAATAAATAATATTTATTATACCTGCAAAAGATTTCCATACGATAATGATGAAGATTAGTAATGAGTTCCCCTTTTTCTCTTCGCATACTATTGCTATCAATTATCATATGCTCATTCATATCAAGTATTGAGATCGAGTGTAATTGACAAAAACTGTTAACTTGGTCCAAAATATCATGCCATCCATCTTCTCTAAATTTTTGTAATTGATTTTCCGAACTCGCAATCAATGACATGGCTTGAACTATATTTTAATCTCCTCTTTGTAGGCAAAGTGATAACTCACTTGTAATTCCCAATAATTTTTTCATCAAATGCAACACAAAAACAAATTTATAAAAAACTAACTATATAAAAAAAAAATGAAAATCTAATTTAATAGATTTCAGCATAGTTTTATGAGAATATAAAAAAAAATAAAAGATATAAATAAGAACAAAAATACAAAAACGTGATAAACATATATTATCAAGTGAAAAGACACTCGAGATTACGATTATAGAATATTAATGCCTATAAAAATAATATATCAAATTATTTATTTAAATACCGAACAAAAACAAATTTAACTATTTTAATTTGTTTATTAGTATTAATTTATATTTTCTTATAAATTTTTGAAATAGTTCTTTGTAGACAAAGTGATAACTCACTTGTAATTCCCAATATTTTTTTCATCAAATGCAACACAAAAACAAATTCATAAAAAACTAACTATATAAAAAAAGAGAAATGATATTCTCAACGAAATTCCCACGAAAGCTAAGCCACGAATCCTATGTGGCCTGCCACGTGGGTAGAAGAGAGAGTAAAAAAATAATTAAATTGAAAATTTCCATTTCCCTCCAAAACCAAAACTCTATTCTTTCTCTCTCTTTTGTTTCATTCGCTCTCTTTCTCTTTTGTTTCATTTTTCTTAAACCCACCGGCGATTCTCTTCTTTTATTTTCATCGACTTCTTTTCCGATCAATCGAAATGGTAAGACTTTTTTCGTTTATGAAACGTTTCATTTTTCTCCAAAACCAAAACCCTCACGACATCTCTCTCTTTATCTTTCGTTTTATTTTTCCAAAACCCAACACACTATCGCTCTTACTGAAACGTTTCATCGACTTCTTCTCTTTCGATCGATCGAAATGGTAAGTCTTTTTTCTTTCCTTCGTTTATCTTCCGTTCGAAATGATTGTCATATCAATATTTATGTTTAACGTTTATGCTTTAGCTGCTGAATCAATTTAGATTAGGGTTGTAAAAGATTTGGATATCAATATTCTATTTTAGCTACTGAATCGATTTGGATTAGGGTTGTAAAAAAGAGTCCCGGAACTACTATTTTTGGTCCCCGAAACCAGCATTTCTGGTCCCGAAACTACTATTTTTAATCCTGAAACCAGCATTTCGGGGTGATTTCTAGTTCCAAATTTTATGGGGTGATTTCGGGCCCCGAAATGGTTTCTATAAGAACTTTTATGACTGTTTCATTTCTTTGTAGTTAACTGTCATTTCCCCGGCGTAAACAGTGAAGAACAACAATGATCTATTGGAAAGTTCTGAAAAATATATTACATTTGAGTTGTGTTGTTGATTTATTGTAAAGAACAAGCGCATATATATATATATATATATATAATTTTTGCTCAAAGAATTTCAGTAAACTTAATTGTCTATTCATTGCTTTTTTTTTCTACACAAAATCTATAATACAAATGAATTAATAATGAATCATATGGATAAAAATGTCGTTGCTCGTTATAGAGATCATAAGAAGTCCATTAATGGAGAGTAAAGAAAAAAACAATCTTTATGAAAAAGAATGTGATATGAAGAAGCGTCAACGCGTACTCCCCTGAAAACACGTTAATTTAGCTTCAATACACATTAATTGAAAACTCATCAGTTTTTTTTATAAAGACTTGTTTGCTGTAGGATTATTTAGAATTGTTTAAAAAAAATATATTTGTTTGATTTATGCTATGTAGAAACACATTTTTTAATATTTTTTAATCTGAAACATTATAATGAATACTAGAAAATCAAAAATAATTGAAACAATGTTGTTATACTAGAACATTTAAAATACAATCTATTTACAATGTTACAATTTATCCTTTATAGCATATTTAAAATACAATCTATTATACATTTCGAGAGATCTCAAATAATCTCATTTCTTCATTAACTTAATCAATAAGAAGATCTAGATTTTCATACATGACCTACAAATCAAATTAACATTACAATAAGATTATTGGTTTTAAAAAGAAATAAAATAGCCATAAAAGATCGTATAGAAACCATTTCGAGGTCTGAAATAACTATTTTGGGGTCCGAAATAACCATTTTGGGCTCAAAATCACCACAAAATGGTAATTTCAGAACAAAAAATGACCCTAAAATGCCGGTTTTGGGACCAGAAATGCCTGTTTCGGGACCAGAAATGGCTATTTCAGGACCAGAAATGCTAGTTTCGGGACAAGAAATGCTGATTTCAGGACTAGAAAAGCTAATTTCGGGACTAAAAATGCATGTTTCTGGACCATAAATGCATGTTTCGGGACCATAAATGCCTATTTCGGGACCAAAAATGCCTGTTTCGGGACCAGAAATGCCTGTTTCGGGACCAGAAATGCCTGTTTCGGAACTAGAAAAGCTGGTTTCATGACCAAAATGACTATTTTTTACAACACAATTGAAATTGTTTCTGCAACTAAACCCAAAATACAGTTAAACCATAATCGCTAAATTCTAAACCATAAACCAATCATCTAAACCCTAATCATCTTAACCCTAATCCCATGCACTAAACCATCAATGCTAAATAGATTCAATTATAAAAAGATGAATACATGGTGTTTTACCTTGGAGTTGATGTTGTTTTGCCAGATGATGAACCTGCACCTGCACCAGCCTGAAGACAAGAAGAAGTATGAAACATAAGATAAACGGAAGATAACGAACAATAGATAAACAGAAGAAGACTTACCATTTTGATCGATCGAAAGTGAAGTCGATAAAAATTAAAGAAGAGAATCGCTGGTGGGTTTAGGGGAAATGAAACGAAAGAGAAAAAGAGAGAAAGAGAGTTTTGGTTTTGGGGGAAATGAAACGTTTCAATTTATTTTATTTTTTGTCTCTCTCCTACCCACGTGGCAAAGCCACGTAGGATTCGTGGTTTTGCTTTCGCTAATATTTCGTTGAGTTTATCATTCCTCATAAAAAAATATGAAAATTTAATTTAAGATTTCAGCCTAGTTTTATGAGAATATAAAAAAACAAAAGATATAAATAAGAACAAAATACAAAAACGTGATAAACATATATTATCAAGTGAATAAACACTCGAGATTACGATTATAGAATATATGCTTATAAAAATAATATATCAAATTCTTTATTTAAATACCGAACAAAACCAATTTAACTATTTTAATTTGTTTATTAATATTAATTAATATTTTCTTATAAATTTTTGAAATAGTTTAAAATTAAGAAATATAAAACACTATTATTATTTTAATTTTTATATTTTATCCTTAATTTGTATTATTAATTATATTGTAATGTATAATTATTATATAAATATAATTTTAAAATAAATAATATTATTATATGATTTACATTATTTTATATATAATTTTTTATACTTTATTTATATATTAATTAAAATTTATGTATTATTATAAATATTTGTATATTACAAAATATTGTTAATATAAAATAAAATATTAATAATAATTATTTTAATAAAATTATATTTAAAATAATATAATTATGAATTAATTTATAGATAAATTATATTTTAAAATATAATAAATAAATTAAAGGTGAGACCAAGGTTTGATCACCTTTTCAGTTTAGACCTACCAGGTTTGTTTGTAAATAAATAAAGTAGATTGCAAAAAAGAAAATATGAGTTTCTAAACATAAGATTTTTATATGAGAAGAGAGTGGGTTGCCCGGGATTCGAACGTTTAGTTACAAAACCAACTGGACTAAGAGTTATTTGTCAAATATATATATATATAAAAACAAATAATTTTAAGGTTGGGGAGACCCGACCCCCTTGTAGGTCCGCCACTATATATATAAAAATTAACCAAAATTTTCGATCCGATAATTTAAACATTTTAAAATTAAACATCATTTATATATATATATATATATATATATATATATATATATATATATATATATATATTTAGTAATCTGATGAAGTGAAATTTAAATTGATTAAAAAAATTAATTTCAATCATATCCTAAATTAATAACTAATCAAATACTTTGACAATTAATACAGCCTCATCTCTTAATTTAATCTAACAAAAATCTAGTATTTAGAGTCACATTCCTTCTTCCCCTTTTAAACCTGTCACTTGAGAAAGAAATATGATGAATTGGAACCCATTATTACTACTGTTTTCCATAATTCTGATAATAAATCAAAAGAATCAGATTAGGGCAGAAATTAAAGAGACTAATTCTAATCAATTCATTAGAACAAAAGGAGTACAATTTAATGGAAAACCATTTTATGCAAATGGGTTCAATGCCTATTGGTTAATGTACACCGGCACCGACCCATCTGAAAGATATAAAGTCACCGCCGCCTATGCCGACGCCGGAAAACATGGCCTCTCCATTGTCAGAACTTGGGCTTTCAACGACGGCGCCGGTTACAGAACCCTTCAGAAATCTCCCGGTATTTATGATGAATCCGTTTTTCAGGTAATCATAACTATTATAATGGAGAACTAGCCGCTCTCAATCAAAGCGCTCCGAGTGGAATCGAACACATTTATAATAATTGATAATGATTCTTTTTTGTAAGGGGTTGGATTTTGCTGTATCTGAAGCTAGAAAGTATGGGATGAAGGTTATACTGTGTTTTGGTAACAATTTTAAAGATTTTGGAGGAAAAAAACAATATGTTGAATGGGGCAGGAGTAAAGGGCAGAAGATTGAATCTGAAGAAGGTTTCTATACCAATGTTGTTGTAAAGGAGATGTATAAGAATCATGTCAAGGTGAATTAATCATTATTCTTTTCTTAATATTCGATTCTCACTAAGAAGTTGTGTTACTCACCTCGGTATTAAGCCCGAGTCACACAAAATAATGAAGTTACAGGATAAATTCACAATAATCTTGACCAAGAGATTAAAGACACGATGAGTTTCAATTTGTATTAAATAAGTTGTATTGTTTTTGTGCAGAAAGTGATGAATAGAAAAAATACGATCACTGGAGTTATTTACAAAAATGATCTTACCATAATGGCGTGGGAACTTATTAATGAACCTAGATTTTATTCTGATAAAACTGGAGCTACTATTCAGGTTAATCACTTTTTAAGAAACTATATTTTTAGTTTGTAAAATTTTTGAACAACCAAATTAATAAATATTTTATACAGTCATGGATTAAAGAAATGGCTGCATATGTGAAATCCATGGACAACAACCATATGGTAGCTGCTGGAATGGAAGGTTTCTATGGATCCTCACATGCTGGAAGGCAACAAAATAACCCTAATTACTTATGTCTTCATATTTAAGAATCGAACATGAAGGATACAATTTTATTTTTTCAATGAATAGTTTAGAAATCGAGTCCATAGTGACTTTTTCATTGCATTATGTTTATTTCTTCTATTATAAGATCCAAAAGTTTGTTTTAAAATACCTTACTCTATTTTGATTTTTATTCTTCGTCGTTACTCATAAAATACCTATATTAAAATAATTGATTTTTTTTATAACAGATAATAAATAACAATTTAACAAAAATGTTATGAGTTATATAATTATTTTTATATAACATAATTCTAAATTCTAATTTCTAAAATCTAATAACTATCATATTAATTACTAAATTTATTAGCCTAATAAGTTAACATAATTGTTTTGTTTTTTTTTTTTACAAAAGTGAGGTAACATACTCAATTTGTAAATGACAACAATGAGAAATTAGTCATGTTATGACATTATTTATATTTAACATAAATACATAATTCCTAAATCCTAATTTCCAAACTCAAAATTTAACATAAATATAAACTAACATTATTTACCAAGTTTACTACTCTAACATGCTAACATAATTGATTTTGTAAAACTAAACATAGTTTCTTTATTATTTTAAGAATTAGATATTATCTACAATTGAGATAATTATCAAATACAAATATTTCACATTAAGTATTTTAAAAATAAATTCCCAATTTTCTTATATTGATGCTAAGTAGTTACAAAACTACCATATTATTATACTAACATTAATTATTAACAATAACATATTAACTACTATTTTACTAACATAGTAATATTTAACCTAAATACTTAATTTTCAAAAAATCAAAATCATATAACTATAATAAAAGATTAAAGTATATTTTAAATTAGAAAATTCTTTAATAAAATTGAAAACTAATTCAGAAATTAAAAATAAAATTAATAAAATTAAAATATACTCTATTCAATTTATAAGTAAATATAAGGAATTTATAGAATTTATAAGATGTCTATTAAATTAGGAAATTATGAAAAATAATATAAAAGAAAAAGATTTATGCTGATGCGTGCAAATATATAAATTAGATAGTATTAAAATTATAGAGAGAGAAAAGATAAATGTAAAAGAAAAAGAAAAGATAAAAAAAAAACTCGTTACAGGCTAAGGAAATGTATAAAACAGTTACAGTCTAATTTTTTTTAGAATCATTGGCTGCCCAGGGGACGGGTCTGCCCTAGCCCATCGGCTTGCTGAGCTTATCCCTAGGCCGGCCCTGGTGTGTAGTGTGGATTAACATGTAGTGTGATCTTTAAATTGTCTAATACCAACTGATCCTTCTTTATTCTTTATAGAGATCAATCTAAATAACTTTATAATCTTAATTTTTTAAAAACTAAATCTTTAATTTCTTTAAAAACTGATTCTTTAATGTGCACATAAATTCCAAATTATATCTATACAAGCATCACAATACAAACTCTCACTAAAACTATATATCATCTAAATATGTAATATCCATATGAACAATATGTTCATGAAAGACCTCGGATAGCAAATATTTAGAGAACTGATCCGTAATTTTAGAGTTTGTCCAAATATGCTCAACAGATAAGTAACATTCTGAATCTTTATTTTTCAAATAGTTTGACTTAGTCGAACTCATATTACTCTTAAATTAAAAGAACTGTCAATTATTGTCACGTAATATCTTTAGTGGTCTTTCTATATCATTCATAATTTGCAATCCCGTGATAAAACTTTGCAGTCAGATTTTTTAATTGGATGCCACAAAACACCTATTAAATTATGCCATCATGTCGAAATAATTTTAGTGCATGCTTAACACTCTTACAAGAATTAATTCTTTAAACTAATAATTAAACTAAAAGTATGTGGCACGAATTTCCGACTGTTTTGGTATCCAACAAAATTCGAATCAAAATACCAAATGATCTCTATCCGATTCGATTTCACTATATGAGTAAGTAATGTTTTGTTATTAAAATATCACATTAGTTGTTTGGTTGCTTTCTTAATGATCCAAACCAGGATTTTTCAAGTATTTGTCCAACATCATAAATGTACTTAATTTCTTGATTCATATAATCTAGAACATACATTAGACTCTTGTTTAAGGAGTTTTATGTATATATTTATTTTCAAGGCTAATCTTGAAGTACTTATGAGACTAAATTTGTCTCTAGATCTTTCAAAATATCCAATAATTAACATCTAGAAATTCTTTAGTCTAGTTTATTTTCTTTAGACTTATAAGGCCTGACCTTAACTGGACAACCCTAAAAGAATTCACTAGTTGTTTTAGTTGAATCTTTATTCCATATATAAGTTGTAATTCTTAACTCTTCCTTCAAATGAATCAATTACATGAAGATATTCCATAAATGTTTGTTACCAAATAAAAGTATCTAAAGTAGTTCTTTATTTCTTCATCTTTAATATGAATTGTCAATGCCCACACCGATGTTTCTTTCACCATCAATTGACTTTTAACAACTAACTCAACCGTACATCAACACATTTACTTTAGATAGTAATAATGAAGTTTACCATCAAATGTGTATGAATACTAAAGTTAAATTACTTTTAGAACAAACAAACAAAAACTAAAAAAAAAACTATAATATGTATTCTTTTATGCACCACTTTTTTAGTAATTTCTTTTAGGTGCAACATCTGCAATTCTTACAATTTCGTTTCTTTATTATCTTTTAAGTTATTTTCTAATTTAAAATTATTTATGTTAATTTTGTTTCAATCTTTTATTTTCTTACACACAATATGATGTGAGTTCATATAGAGACTAAGTTTCATTTTAAGAAACTGCAATTCACATCAATTAACTTAAGTGTAAATAATAAAATCCAAATTAAATGCATGAGAAACTTTAATGCATTTAATTTTGAAACAAAATAAAACATATGGTGTATTTCTTATGAAATCTTTATTCTAATAATAACCTTAGCAATTTTAACCCTTTTAGATATAATTCTTAAAAAAAAATAACAAATTCTAGATACGCCTTAAAAAAAAACTTCATCATATAAAATGAACTTAAGATGTTGATAAGAAAAAAATCTGTATAAGCAGAAGTGTTAACTTAATTAGATAACAAAACAAATGAACAACCAACCATACTCACAAAATTTTAATAATCACATAAATTCAAAATAATGGTACATCTCATCATAAGGTACCAAACGCAACATTAATATTTAGTCTTTGGACATTAAATATCAACTTACAAATGGTACTCTTTTGTAGTAATCAAATATTAATAATAAGTCCTGTCAAACAATTGGTTATCTTTGGATAGTCCAATTATTCACATGGCACACTAAATAATTGTTACATATTTATTACCACATGTGCATAATGTTATTCTGACCAATTATTTATCTTCCTTTGGGCCGATTAAATAACCGCATGAATTACATACACACTACCTTCTTAATTTATAAAACATATTAACCTACACAAGAGAGCCTACTTTGATAGGATGTTGTTTCAATTAATTGATTTAATAAATTAATAACTTATGTACATACTTTAAGTGTGTAACTCAACCAATTATTAAACTTTCTTTTGTTCGATTAATAAGCGCATAGTTACAAACACAACCGTCTTAATCTTATAAAACAAATATGTTTTAAAAATTAATAATTTGTATTTAAATTTGTAATCCGACCAATTATTAATCTTCCTTTGGGCCGATTAACAACCACATATTTATAAATTTAAGTGGGCCTAAAAGTGTACCAAATTTTGAATATGTTATTAATACTAAAAATTCGAATATTGTTTTATGTATCAAAATCGCATAAATTCCATATGCGTGTAACACAAAACAAATAATTGTGATTTTACTCATCAACCAAATACTTTCGAAATATACCGAATATGTAATATAACATGATTGATTATTCATACAAATATAATAATAAAAATATAATGAAATAATCAATTACATATAGATAATAATTACGCTAAAATTCTAAATTTATCAATTATTAGGTTAATTAATTTTCTTAATTCTTAATAAATAACTTAATACTTGTAAATAAGTTATTGATAATTTTTATTTATTAAACTAATATTAATAATAAAATAATAATATTACTTTATTTTCTTTCTCTCTTTATTCTTGACTTTTTTTTCTTAATTTCCGAATATATTCATATAAACCTTAGTACATTAATTAAGTCATAAATAAATATTTGTATTTATCTATTTTTTTTTAAATTAATTCATTAAATATATTCTAATATTTAATTTTTAATATGCTAATCAATACTTATAAAATATTATAAATAAGTTAAGTAAATATAAAAATATATTTTTCTTTACTTAATTCTCAAATCATAACCTATATATATATATATATATATATATATTAAAATTCTAGAATTTCATACTATATTTTACTTTATTCTTAATTGTATATAAATGTATTAATACATTAACAATTATTTCCGGAATAAATATCACTTCAATCTTTAACTAATTAAAATAATAATATTATTATTATAATTCCTTAAATTCCTTAAATTAATTATAATAATTAACTATTATTCTAAATAAAATTGAATTCCTTAATTCCTTACATAATTATATAATTAGAATAATAATAAATTATTATTCTAAAATTCAAATTTCCTTAATTAATTTAATCCATATCCATGTTAATGTTATTGAGTAATATAAAAAAAAAGTATACATTTATATCACCTATAATTAATTAGGTAAGTATATCCTTAGTATTTGACTCTTCTATGCACATAATTATATATATATATATATATATATATATATAACTAAAATCTTTGAATTGTAAAATATATACATTAATTATATATATATATAATGTGTTCATGTATATCTTTAACTTGCTTCTAAACTCGCTTTAACAAATATTCTTTAACAAATTCTTTTCAATATTTGATATCTTTCTTTATAACATATGCATCGATTCTTTATTTTAACTTCTTTATCTTTCTAATTAATTAGATATTCATTTATTATATATAATTAGAGAATGTGAACCATTCTTTAATCATAATTCTTTAAACAAAATATGTTCATTAAAATGAATATCTAAAATTATTTAGATACTTGATGTCTTTTCTTTATTTTAATTTAATCCAAAAATTTAGATCAATATATACATCAAATAATCAAATATTGTTATTACTATTTATTAATTCATTCTATCATTAACTGTTCTAGCTAAATTAGATCAAGAATATATATATATATATATATATAAATATATATATATATATATATATAAATAAATAAATATATATATATATATAAATATATATATATATATATATATATATAAATGTCTGCTCATATTCTAAAAAAATTCTTATAAACTTAAATCTCAATAGATCGACATAGAGAAGCTTTGATACCACTTGTTAGAATCTTTAATCTAAATCTTTATTCTTTAGTTCTATATTCTTTAGTACTCTATGTCGATAAATTGAGATAAACTGTAATTGCGGAAACGTACTTGAATCTGGATTGAAGAACGGTTCATTAAGTCATTCTTCATTATTCTCTTCTTCTTGATCTTTTATTGATCTCCGATCTTCTTGTTCTGGATCTGAATCGGAATGTGGATCTTCTTGTTCTGGATCTGGACCTGGATCAGAATGACTGATTTGGGTGGGGTTTAAGTCTTTCAACCCTATATTGATAGCCCTCATGAGTATTCTTGAGAGATGAACATAAACATTTTTGTTGATGAGAGAAACAAAATAGGTAGGTTATCTATATGGGTTGGGGACCTAGCCCTAATATACTCATTTATTATTCGGTCTATCAACGAAATAATAAATGGTATTTTTGCTTCTACACAAATATGTCCCCATATTTATTATAGATGTCTAAATAAGCCCATAACTTTTATACTTTAATAGATCACTTTAATTGAGTTTTAATATTTATTATGATAACAACTAATATACAATTATTAAATAATATATGTACCCAAATATTGGAAATAATTCCAACACTTCAAACTTAAGGATTCTTGATTTTCTTTTCCAATAATTCCATTTTCAAATAACTCACTTTTCAAATAATCCGATTTTCTCATTTTAGAAGACCAGTCTACTCTTTTCCACTTCTTCTTGACACGTGCTTGATCCCTCTTTGCCCTAGATTGACTCGTCGGTTGGCTGGTTGACTCGGGTTGACCCGTTCTCTTGTTTTCCCTCTTTTCGAGTAATTTCTGCACAAATTTGCAAATAGTAATATTACACTCAAAATTCAAGATTTTTCAAAATGTACAACATGAACGTGTCACGAGTTGGAAAAACAGAGTCGTTATAAAATTCGACATTTGGATCGTTATCTTTTAAGCTTTTTTGGGTCGGTTTTCCACGAGGTGTTTCTATTTTTATTTTCCCGGTTCAATAAAGAAATATGAGTATTATTTCGGGTCGGGTTTTTTTATTAAGTATCTAGGGTGTAAAAATGTGGTGTCTACAATATATATATATATATATATATATATATATATATATATATATATATATATATATATATATATATATATATATATATATATATATATATATATATATATATATATAATGATGCTTAATTTTCAAAATGTTCGGATCGAGAGTTGTGGTTTATTTGAATATATATATATGAGAGTAAATGAATACTTTGATCGGATTATGGCTTGACCCGCCTATAAACTTAAAACGGTTAAAAATAAAATAAAAAACTTTATTCGAATTTTTTTTTCCACGATTTTTATATCATTAATCGTGCAAACGCCCGGGCTACATACTGGTTAAAATAAAATAAAATGATACTTGTATTATAATTCTAAAGTAATATTTCATAATTAGTAATATTATATGTCTAACTAGCTTAGAGTGCTTAGTAATTAGAGAAGATCCATACTTAATCTTCCACGTGTGTCACACATATAAGGCATCAACTTTTCAATGTCAAATTAGCCTATCATGTTTTTATTTCGAAATGAATTTAAAATTAAAGTTATAAACAGTAAATTTTTTTAGAGCAAATCCTCAAATTTTCAAAATCTCTAATCATTAGTTGATGGTTAAAGAGTATGAATTATACCAAAATTAATCCAATTCTACGATGGTAGAAGATGCTCTTATTTATATGGTTGTTTTTATTATTGTTTTACTTGTTGTATATCTTTGACTAAAGTTTTTTATTTTGTTTGAGTAGAACTTAAATTAAAAAATGTTAAAAGTTAAAAATAATAATTGTTAGAAATTTGTTTAGTGTGATTAAAACTTAAATTAAAAAGAAATATTAAATTGTCAAAAGTGGGGTTTGAACCCAAACCACATTAGTGGACTAGACCTTAAGTCTAACACATTAGACCACTCGGCCATCCTAACATTTATATATTATATAGCTTGGCATCATAGCGATAGAATCATTCATTGATGTGTCATTGTTTAGGTATTTGACTTGAGCTTTATTAGTATTTGTTTTATTTTCTAGTCTATCATTTCAATCAAAACTCAAACTAAGATAGTAGAACCATCCATGTACATTTATGCTCTTGTTTGTTTATAATGTTGATTTTTTAACCATTCCATTGTTTTACTTTGGGTGTATCTTTGGATTAAAATTTGTTTGTTTTGTTTTTTTTAATATTTCATTTCAATCAAAACTCAAACTACGATAGTAGAACCATCCAGGTACATTACTCTAGCTTGTTTATATTGCGGCTTAAAAATTTGTTAGTGTTTTTAATTTTTATTTAATTTTTTATATTTTTAGTATTTTGTTTGATTGGAACTTACTTAAAAAAACAAAAGTTAAAAATTGTTTTATTTTTTTAAAAGTGTGTTTGAATCCACGCCCACGCCCACACCCACGCCCACACCCACACCCACACCCACACCCACACCCACACCCACACCCACACCCACACCCACACCCACACCCACACCCACACCCACACCCACACCCACACCCACACCCACACCCACACCCATATATTTTGTTGATATTTAGTCTTGCTATGCTATATCTATTTTCTACTCTCATTATAAATATATTTATATATATTTATATTATTTATATTTATATTTATATCAATAATATTATTAAAAATATTCTTTCATCTGATTTATTTCTCAATGTATATATAATTTAAATTTATATTATTATTTTTAATTTTTAATAAATATGAGAGAATAAATTATTTGCACAAAAAATATATATTTTTTACTTTATATATATATATATATTAAATATAAAAAATTAATATCTTCTTTTAACATTAAAAATATAAATAACAAACTTAATATATGTAATAATAATTTTATATGTAACATACATATATATATATATATAATTTAAACAAATATTAATATATTAATAATTTAAAAATATTATTTATAATAATTAAAAAAAAAGTAAAGAGAGATAAATTATCAAATAATTTTATCATAATAAAAAATGAATTAAAATAAATAATGATGACATATATGTACTATATAAAATTGAAGGAGGAAAAATATCATATTCTCAAAGCATTATATACGATGTTTACTCATTTTATGCAAATTTTTAGTTCCTATCATTACTCATATATAATATTTTTTATATTTAATTATTTATATATATATATAATAACATTTTAAAAATATATAAAAATAATAATTATATATATATATATAAGTTTATATAATAATTTTAATTAATTTTGTACTCATATATATATATATATATATAATTTTTTATATTTTTATAAATTACTTCCATGTAACCAATTTAGATGAAATATAATATATATAAAATAGTTTCTCATTATTATTTATTATATTATTATATAATAATAATATATTATTATTATATAATAATAATATTACAAAATATATATAAAAAAATTCATATATATATTCTATTCTTAATTGTTTATATATATATATATATATATATATATATATATATATTATATTATGAATTTTTTCAATTATATATTTATAATAATAATTTGAAAATTTTATGTTTTTATATATAATGTATTGAATTTATAAATGTTCTCTCCTTCTCATTACTAATATATCTATAAATTCATTTATTTATAATAAAGAATGATGTATTCAATTCTCCCCTATCATATTTCCATTCAACTCAAATAAGACATCATTAATTACTTACTAAAATATTTTTTTATTTATATTTTTTTTATATAATATATACATATTTATATATAATCTCTATATATTAATTTTTAAATTTATATTAAATATATTTTATCTGTCATTAATTATATATATTTACTTTATATATATAATAATAATAATTTTATATATACAAAATAACACCATAGAATCAACCCTTTATGCATATGTTTATTATATTTCTTTTTGACTTGTTTCTATCTATACATACAAATATTATATATATATATATATATATATATATATATATATAATAATAATAATAATAATTTTTAATATTGTTTTTATTAATCACCTTACATGCATGTTTAATTTTTAATTACTTCTTTTTAAAATTTTAACAATCTATTTAATATTTTTTAATAAATAAAATAATAATCTGAATCTTGGATTACTACAATGTTTTAAAATTAAAATTTATTAAAAAGATTCACTCAATCCAATAATACTAAATTAAAGAGTAATCCTATTTAATAATAATAATTTGACAGTTACTTAGTTTCATAATTCCTTAAACCTCTCACTTGAGAGAAAGAGAAAGAGAAAGAGAAAGAGAAAGAGAAAGAGAAAGAGAAAGAGAAAGAGAAAGAGAAAGAGAAAGAGAAAGAGAAAAAGAAAAGGAAAGATGAGAAATTGTAAGGCATTATTATTATTAGTGTTTTCCATAATTCTGATAATAAATCAGATTAGGGAAGAAATTAGCAAGATTGGATCTGAATTACTTCTTTTTTCTATTTTTAAAATTTTAACAATTTATTTAATATTTTTTAATAAATAAAATAATAATCTGAATCTTGTATTACTACAATATTTTAAAAATAAAATTTATTAAAAAGATTCACTCAATCCAATAATACTAAATCAAAAAGTAATCCTATTTAATAATAATACTTTGACAGTTAATTAGTATCATAATTCCTTAAACCCTCAATTGAGAGAAAGAGAACAAGAAAAAGAAAGATGAGAAATTGTAAGGCCTTATTATTATTACTAGTGTTTTCCATAATTCTGATAATAAATAATCAGATTATGGCAGAAATCAGCAAGGTTGGATCTGATCAATTCATTAGGACAAGAGGAGTACAATTTATACAAAATGGAAAACCATTTTATGCAAATGGGTTCAATGCCTATTGGTTAATGTACATCGGCACCGATCCATCAGAAAGATACAAAGTCACCGCCGCCTTTTCCGACGCCGAAAAACATGGTCTCTCCATTGTCAGAACTATGGCTTTCAACGACGGCAACGGTTACAGAGCCCTTCAAACCTCTCCCGGTATTTACAATGAAGCAGTTTTTCAGGTAATTAATCTTTTTTTTTCTTTCACTTTTTCAAAAAAGTTAAATATAATTGATTAATGGATTTTTTTTGGTTTGTTTGTTAGGGGTTGGATTTTGTTTTATCTGAAGCTAGAAAGTATGGGATGAAGGTTTTACTATGTTTGACTAACAATTTTAAAAATTATGGAGGGAAAATACAATATGTTGAATGGGGCAGGAGTAAAGGGCAGGTGATTCCAAATGAAGAGGGTTTCTATACTAATGCTGTTGTCAAGGAGATGTACAAGAATCATGTCATGGTGACTTAATAATTTTTTTAATTCCTTTACTAATAGTTGTTTGTGTTACTCGCCGCCACGGTATTAAACGCAGGTCACAAAAATAAATTTAACGTTATAAGTTGTATTGTTTTTGTGCAGAGAGTGCTGAATAGACAAAATACATTCACAGGAGTTATTTATAAAAATGACCCTACCATATTGGGATGGGAACTTATGAACGAGCCTAGATGTTATTCCGATAAATCTGGAGCTACCATTCAGGTAATATATATTTTTTTTTAAATTATACATTCCGTGAGTAAAAAATTGGAATCGATTTGAATGGTTTGATGATTGGATTAACATGTACACATCTAACATATATGGTTATATATGGTTATATTAGGGTTTGTTGGCTGTGGTTATTTACATCATTAGATTTATTTTTTGGTATAGTTTTTTGAAAAATAAATCAATTGAGTAAAAAGTATAAATATATTATATTTTTAGTTTAGATTAGAATAGATTGATGAAATGTAAAATTAGATTAATGCATTCTCTTCAAACAGGAGATTTCTAACATGTCCTTAATTTAGTAATTTAGATGTATAATATTTAAAAAAAAGTAATTGGTAATGTTTTTAATTGACAATTAAATAATATTATATATTTTGTACAGTCATGGATTAAAGAAATGGCTGCATATGTGAAATCCATAGACAACAACCATATGGTAGCTGTTGGCATGGAAGGTTTCTATGGACCCTCACATGCTGGAAGGCAACAAAATAACCCTAATTTTCAAGTTGGAACTGATTTCATCGAGAATAATCTGATTCGCGACATTGATTTCGCTACAATTCACACGTATCCTGATAAATGGTAAGCCAACAAGTTTCGAGACTCACTAATCTTAAAAATTATATTTCACTAATAAGTTATGACTAATCTTTTTCTAATTTATAATTTGTTGATGAAATTAGGGTTGAAGGCTCAAAAGAAGTCGCATTCCTCAATGATTGGATCAACAATCATGTTCAAGATGCACAAAACATAATAAAAAAACCGCTCATGTTTACGGAATTTCAGAAAAATAGTTGGGACCACGGTTTCAACATGGTTCAAAGAGACAATATGTTCAAAACAATTTACTCGGCAGTTTATTTGTCTGCGGTTAAAGGAGGAGCTGTATCTGGTGCTCTATTCTGGCATTTAATTACAACCGGATTAGACTCTTTTCGAGATGGGAATGCAATAATTTTAACTGACAAAACTTCAACAAATATTTTAATAGCCGAGGAGTCTGCTAAACTAAAGAAGATTACAAATATGTATGCCTCCATTGATTCTTAAAGAATGGTCCAAAGAAAAGATATTGAGAAATAATTTAAACATAATAATCTTAATGATATATCGCTTAATATATCTGAAAAAATAATCAACAATTTTATATTTTCTAGCAATAAAGAAAAAGATAGAAGGTTAAATTTATCAGGTTCTTGTGATTATTATTTTTTTAATTTAAAAAGTTAGTATGTTTTTAACAAAAAAAAAAAAAAAAAAAACATAAATAACCTTGAGAAATCGAATTCATGCAGGTTATTCATTCAATCCAATAATAAAATATGACAATTTTATTTTTAGATTTACACAAACTTAATGTTTAAATCTAGTATAGATATATATAAACTCACAAGTTGGACAGAGATGGTAATAAATTTCAGTGCATGAAATTAATCATAAGAAATTAAAATAAATAATACTTGAAGTATATTTCTAAAATAATATTTCATAAATAGTAAATATTATATTTCTAAGAAGCTTAAAAATTGAATGATTAGTAATTAGAGAATACCCGTACTAAATTAATCCAAACACTTAACAATTTAGATTTTATTTTTGAAATGTTCGGTTTTCGCTTCTCTTAGAATCTCAAGAACGCTGAATATCTATAATTTAGTTGGCTTCTTAAGTGATACTAAAAAAGAATTTATTTTGAAATAATTTTATAATTGATTCAATTTTTACTTTAAGATACCAATAATTGGCTTCTAAATGTTTTTTTTTCAAAATCTCTAATTATTAGTTGATGGTTAAAATCATCACTTTGGCATGTATTTACTTTAAAAAATAAAAGGTCAATTCAGTGTGAAAGATTTTTAAAATAAAGATAATTATTTTGGCATGAAAATGACATTTATTAAAAACAAAAATAAATTGGTTCAAATTGTAATTATGCTTGTATCTTTTTTAAAGTTATTTACTTTCATTATCAAATTTGGTTGAAAAACATATCAAAATTTAAATATTTAGGACTAATAAATATTCATGCTTTTAAACTATTTAGGACTAATAAGTATTTTACAAATATTATTTATATATAGACATAATTTAAATAAATTAAGAAAATGTTTTGAATACTTAAAAATATTTGACCTTTTAAATTTTTTAAAATATTTTAACTTTCAAATTTTAAACAATTTCATTCTTATTTTGAATATTTAATTTCAACTTTGTAAAGGGTAAAATATTTTAAATGCTCAAAATATTTTCTTAATTTCATTTTCAAATTTTATTTTTTTAACTTTAAAAAATACATAATTGGGTGGGTTTCAAGTAAGTTGCACCATAGCTATTTGGAGCCCTACACATATTAAACTTTATTTTTTAAGTTATTTTTCTTTAGTATATATATATACTTATTTATTTGTAAATGATTGAATTATTATAAATAATATATTTAAAAAATATATATTTTTAACCTAGGTTGACTTAGGCCTATTAGATTTATTAATTATATATGTTTTAAATGGGCTGCGCCTTAGTTGGCTTACCCTGTGACCAGCCATGTATACATAAGGGAGATCGGTTTGAATGCTACCTACAATCTATTTAAAAACTGAAACAATTTAAACATAGAAAAATATGATTATGAATAATTAATAATTATTTTTTATAATTTAATATTATTATGTCATTTTTTTACATACATTTTACTGATAATAAATTGGAAACAAAATTGAATGTTATTTTAAAACTGTAACATTTAAAAAGAAAACTAAATCAATATTAAATTAGAGGAAAAATGAGAATTCACTAGATATGAAACTGAAATAACAAACAACCAAAATGTAAAGTGTTTTGTTCAAGAGATATATCTCATGTTTGATTTGTTGATCTTATTTTATTTTGCAAGAGACAAAAAATATAAATATTAAAAATAAATAAATAAAAGAGAAAAAGAGGTTGGGACGAAATAAATTATATGCTGGTTTAATTGTAAACATATTTCACAAAGTTTTCAATCTTTCCATTTTATATTTTTATTTTGTTACATTTGGTCATTTGGGTCATTTGGTATTGTTTTTAAAGTTTATCAGGTTTAAATGAAAAATAAGTAATAAGTATACAATTAATTAAGTTTAAAATATTTATATTTATATATATATATATAATATAGTTTTAAATTATTCCTTATATATTTAGTTTTATTTGAAATTACTCTTTTAACATTTAGTTTTGTTTGAAATTATTATTTTTATATTTACTTTTGTTTGAAATTATTTTTTATACATTTATTTTTGTTTGAATTCATATCATAAAATATTTTTTATTTTTTTAAAGTGTACTGCGTGTAAATTTTTACTTTGAAAGACTTTTTCAAATTTATTCTTAAACGAAGATATATATGATTTGTTCCCTTTTCAAATAACAATATTATAGACTAAGGTGATAATGAAATTGCTAAATCTTGTTTTATATACCTCCATAAGATATTTTAAAAAAAACTTTTGTTAGCTCCGAAAATTTTTGAAGAAAGACATTTTTTCAACTAACTGCAATTTTGAATTGAATTATCTAACTAATTTAACAATTTTAATCACTTGGGTTTTAAACAAAATAAATGTACAAAAACAAAATTTAAACAAAATTATATGTATAAAAACAATTTCAAACAAAATAAAGAGATATATTTAAAACTTAATTAAATTTATAAGGAACATTTTCTCAATCATCCAAAACAATATTAAAGAATTGATTATTTAGATAAGAATGTCATTTAGAGTCGGTTGGATTAAAATAACTTATATATTAAATTTACATATTATTAAAGTAAAATAAGAATATTTTAATTAAATTACTAGACAATGTAGGAGAATGACATAATAAGGTTTTTTTTTTATTATTTTAGAAAATCTATGTATGAGAGTAAATGATATCAAAACATATTTAAGAATTTGTTAGATTTTTTTTATGTTAGATTTTTATTTTTATTATGTTGGAAGAATTTATTAGATATTAATGAGTTATTTCATGTAAAATATATATTTTTTATTACAATAACTAATATTTTAATATAAAAATACTTAGTCAATTAATTAATTAAAATATTTTAATCTTTTCTTAAAAATTTAAATATATTTCAGTGTTTTAATTTAAATAATTTCAAAATTATTAATTTTCAATAAAATATATATATATATATATAATGATGCTTAATTTTCAAAGTATTCGGATTGTCTGATCGAGAAATATGGTTAATTTGGATATATATGTGAGAGTAAATGTATATTTGAGTCGGATTGTGGATTGAACCGCCCATAAACTTCAAACGGTTAAAAATAAAATAAAAATGTTATATGTCTGTTTCGAACTTGTAACTTAACCAAACAAGTACAATCCTCTAGACTAATAAAGCTTTTTATTTTAAATTCAACACACCAAATTTGATAAACGTGATAGATTCAACTTTTCAACTAACTAATATATATATATATATATATATATATATATATATATATATATATATATATATATATATATATATATATATATATATATATATATAATGATGCTTAATTTTTAAAGTGTCTGGATTGTCGGGGGTCGTGAGCTGTGGTTAATTTGGATATATATGAGAGTAAATGAATATTTGGGTCGAATTGTGGGTTGACACGCCCAAAAACTTAAAATGGTTAAAAATAAAATTAAAAATGTTCTAGGTATGTTTCGAAATTGCAACCTAACAAAATAAGTACAATCTTTTAACCAATTAGGCTAATGGATATTTGAGTCGGATTATGGGTTTATCCGCCCATAAACTTAAAACAGTTAAAAGTAAAATTAAAAATATTATAGGTAATGTATGTTTTGAACTTGCAATTTAATAGAACAAGTAGAATCTTTTAACCAACTAGGTTAATAAAACTTTATATTTTTAATTTAACACCAAATTTGATGAACGCGGGACGTTTTAAAAATATAAGTTCAACTTTTTAACTAAATAATGATGCTTAATTTACAAAGTGTCCGGATTGACGGGTCCACTAGTAAAAATAGGGCCTAAAGCGAGCATAGTTTGTGATTGGTTTAAAGACCAATCGCCATTATATAGGTAATAACGATTGGAACTTAAATCAATCGCTACTACCTATACCTAACGGCGATTGGAACCGCTATTATTTCGAAGTGGCGATTGAATTGGAGACCAATCGCGAGTCCTTTGACATATTTGTTATTGAACTTAGACGAACTATAATATTTATATAATAATTATGATTAATTGAGAACAAATATTTGTTTAGAAAAGGTTGAAATGAACAAGTAATTGGCTTAAAAGAGTTTCAATTGACATTGATTTATACTTATAAATACTACTTGGCTATAATTGACATTACAATAATACTAAGGAGGTGCTTGGTTCAAATAAAGGAATGAGAATAGGATTGGAATTGATAGATGTGTGGAATGAGAATGGGTATGATTGATAGAAGTGTAATATTTGGTTAAAAGTTTTAATTATTCTCATTCCAATTGATAATGTTTGGATTAATAAGAAAAAAGTTATAAATATAATTTTGTTATTAAAATTATGATTAACATTTTAATTTTTTTTATTAAATTAAAAATATAAAATATTATTATTTTTATAATATAATTGTTTAAAATATATAAAATACTTAAGTGACATAATTTAATAAAATATAAACATCTAATATTTTATAATATTAATTATATTTTTTCAAAATAAAAATAAAAATACTTATAACAACAAAAAATGTTGAATGTTTCAATTTTTTTACTAATTATAAATAAATAATTATTTATTAAATATAAATAATATAAGATAAAGTCATTCAAATATTACAATATTATATGGTAATAGTAGATAAATACATTTAAATTAAATATAATTTTGTATTTAATAATATATTATAACATGGTATAATTTTTTTAATAATAATTTTTGTAAAATTATTTCATATTTAATTTTTTAATATTTTTTTATATAAAATTGCTATTTTATTTTTAGTTTTATATTTTAATTTTAATTTTATTATTAATATATAATATTTAAAATTAATTATATAAAATTAATTATATTATTATTAGTTATTGTAATTATTATTAAAATTTTATTTTAAATGATTCCTTAATATTATTTAAATAATTGAAATTATTTATTTCATAAATAAAAATTTATTATTATGTTAATTATAAAATAATATATAATATAATTATAAAAATATATATATAATATTATAATTATAATTATAATTATAATTATGAGAGAGAAAAAATAGGAGAGTGGAGATGATGGGAGAGAAAGTGTAGTTACGGAATGAGATTCATTCCTCCCAATTTATAGAGGATTGGATGATTCTTGAGTATCCGGGAATCAAATCAATATCCTGGAATCAAAATCACCCACCAAACATCTTATTTCATTCCTTTTTCCCATTCCTGAATGCAAAAACCACTTACCATGCCCTAAATGAATTTAATATATATTGACTTGGTAAAAAATAGATTATTTCTCAAACTTATTGATTGGGAAGATAAAAGATATATATCTTTTATAATAATAGCATATAAACTCTTTAATTTGGGTTGGTTTTATCATCGATAATAGCATTTAAATCCACCAATTTGGGTTTTGGGTTAATTATTGCGGTTTGGTTTTAGGGTTGTCTTGTTTTTATTGTATTTTTTTAAAATTATTTTTATACTAAATCTACATTTAAAATTATTATTTAATAAATAAATTCTCTTAAATTTGTTATTTGAATTACTAAAATTATTATTTATAATTATAATGAGATTTTTTTCAACACAATAAATTCTCTTAAATTGTTATTAATTTTTTTTAATATTATAACAAAAATTAATTTTTATAAAAAAGTTGTATTGTAAATGTAAAAAATAAATAAATTAATTAATCCACGTAATATTTCCAATCGCGATTTAATACTGTTCGTATTAAAAAGTATTTTGAGGCTGAGAGCCTCCCCTGCTCCTGGCGCGAGATAACTGAAAATCGCTATTAGAATCCTCCCTAGCGTCGCGGTTCATCCGAAACCCTAGAGGAGGAATCGTCTCCTTCAGCGTTACGGTTCCTGTCATAACCACAGTAAGATCTGAGTGAAGCCGCCGCCGAGTTTAGATCGATCAAGTTCATCGGCAGTCCGCTCTCGTGGACAAACGCTACTCACCATCGCCGCCATTGTTTCTCTCTCTTCTCTCATCTTCTTCAACTTCCTCGTCTTGCCGCCCTTCTCCATCATCGTCTTTATGTTATAGACGAATGAGCATTGACTGTGTTTTCATTGGGAATTTCACAATACAGTGTGATAGATATGATATACTACGTACTATTATCTTGGTGGATTTCCAAGTACTAATTGCAAATTCACCTGCAAGGGAGCATGTCAATTTTTTACTATATGATTCATATTATTGTTATTTATTTCATAATAGTTCAACCGAATTCAATGTTACTTAGGAAGATAACAAATCAGTATAGCTAGCTAATTTCTAATAATTTGTTAATGCAATATTGTTACGATCGGGATCGCTCTTGGAGGACCGGGGGTTGCCGGCGTAAGGGGGAACGCTTACAACAACACAACGCACTCTGATTGGTGATAGTCCGGTTAAAGACTAAAACCGTTTTTTTAACACCACACAAGCTGTCACAGACTCTTGAACCGGGTTCAAGGGCGGAAATGTCTATTTCAGCTTGAAGCAACACACAAGATTTGGATGATGTTTATAAGGGATCGGTTAGAGAGGATGGATAGACCGGTTTGGTTAAGGAATCAGATTATGTTTCAGTTTGGTTTGAGGGAAATGACAGTTCAGTTTAGAAAATATAAGCAAGAAATAAAGAAAATGACACGAGACAAGATTTTTTATGGATGTTCGGAGCAAACTCTCCTACGTCACCCTTTCTTCTCAGATGATGAGAAGGATTTCCACTAATTTGAATGTTACAACACTCACACAATGCCGAACGAGCCTTAATCGCTACTCGCCGGTTACACCACTTCACTCTGATGTAATACAAAAACTTAATACAACAATAATGTTTTCAAGAATTGAAACTGCTATTTGGGATCGCGCATGAGATTTCCTTTTACTATTGGATGTTCAATTCTCTCTCTTGTATGTTACGGAACTGTATTTAATGAAGACCTTCGTCTTCCTTTTATAGTGAGAAATATCCTAACGGTTATCTTTTTCTCTCTCCGTAGGATTGGTCATTCTGAGGCCACGCCGGTTCAGAGATGTTGCGTGCATGTTTCACTTTTCTAACACTTGGCAACCATGCGTGCACCGGTCATGCTTTGATGACGTGAGCGGCTTGCAGTTTTGGACATATGGCAAGCATGCACGTTCCGGCTGCCTGATTCAAATCTTGCTTCGGATCTTGGATAATCAGATCATCATTGTTTTTATGCCATGTTTCTGATCTGGATCTTATCTTCTTGCATATTTCCGAGAAATATCTATCTCGTCATATTACGTCATCTTATATTTCAAAGTTTCCGGTTGATCTTTTCGTAGTATGAGCCGGCTGGGATATTTGAGAGTTTTATTTCTAGCCGGTCTGGTTGGGATATTGAAGTCGGTTCCTCTTGATCATGGCTTGATCATTTGGAGCCGGATTACTTTGGTATGTTCTCCAGCCGGTTTATGCGGCTTGATCTGTACCTGCATATGAAAGTTGAGATTAATTAAGTTCTCTGGCCGGTTAAAATTAACCTACTTAATTTTTCTAACAATTTATTCCTTTTTGATTATTTAGAATAAATATTCAAAAATTGTAGTGTGTAACCGGTTTAAAATTAATCTACTTAATTTTTCTAACAAATATTTTGGTTTGCTTTGTTCTAGTTACGAGTGCAGTCTCCTCTTTAGCTAGCTAATTGTTTGCATTTCTGATTTCTATCTGTCATACAACTTGTGTATTCATACTTCTATATACATATCAGATTTGGCTTCATATATGTAAATAAAAAATTGTTTTCAGGTATTATTTATAGGGTTTTAGGTGTTATTTTTTTCCCTTAATTTTGAACAACATATTTCTTTCTTTCTTAAATGAATCATTTGTAACCAGGCCTCTTTATTGTAAACAAGCTTAATGTGCCTCTTGAAATATTATCATCACTTTATTGATTTGAATAAAGGCTAATATATGTTCAAATTTCTTACTGTGGTATTATGCCACTTATTTTAAACTGTAGAAGCTTGAATAATTGCCTCAAACACATGAGTAATTAACATCTTTGATTTTTGCTATAACCATCGGTTCCTAACTTGTGTTTTAATTTCATTTCTTTTTGGTTGAGTGCTAGATTAAGGAGTTGTTGAAGACGTGTTTTCCTTGCGCCACCTGAGTTCTTGTTTTTTTATTTGTGACCGGAGTTTCCTTGAATCCAGGTATTTAAACTTAAATTTTTAGGTCATAGTTGAAATTGCTAATAAAAGATTATATTCATGATTTAATATTGAATATAAGTTTGGATATATATTGATTATATTGCTACTTTTCTTTATTATTCTTCGTTATTGTTTATGTAATGTTAGATATTTCTTTCAGGTATAAATGACACCTCCAAAGAGTTTTCAGCCTGGATTTTCACAATCACAACTCAATGCCCTTAGAAAGAAAAAAAAAGGATTTCGGGTGAGACGACCATTCACTAATGATGATGTGCAAAATTTAGATGAACCCACACAATTGACGGATGAAGGCACACATATAGAGTCTTCAAGCTCCCAAAGAAGACGAGGTATCAAAAAAAACTTTGAATTGGACAAATTGACGGTTAATGGAGAAAAGGTGCAAATCATATTTAGCCCAATTGAAAGAAAGTCGTGCCGCAAATATAGGGGCATGTGGAGTCGTCATTTGGGGGCTATTGTTCGAGAGAACAATATTATTCCACATTGCATGGTCAATTGGCGCCACCTCACCCCCACCACCTTAGATACTTTATGGCAATCTGTTATCGTGAGTTAATCGTTTTTTATACATTTTTGTTTGTAATTAATCATTTTTTCTTATAAAATATTTTATTTCAGGATAAATTTGATTCAGATGATATTGAGAGTTATCGAGACGAAACTTTGAGACACATTAAGTCGAGGTGAGAGGATTGGAGGTGCGACATAAATCTCACTAAAATAAGGTAGCACGATGGAGATGTGGAAGCCATCAGGGCGGATAAGCCTGATGAAATGACACAACAAGATTGGGAATGGCTTCTTGAGAACCATTATTTTACCGACAAATTCTAGGTTCTTCTTTCATATTTTGTACTAAATATAACATTTTGAATCTAACATCATATATTAATTGCAGAAACGAAGTGCTACCAGCATCGTAAACAAAAAAATCAAGATATGTACATCATTCTGGTAGCAAGTCTTTTACACAGATACAACGAGAAATGGTAAGACTTATTTTTTATCATTGTTTTTAAATGAATTAAAATTTAACTTACATTCTTAGGAATTGCAAGATTGATCAATTCTAAACTATGAAGATTTGTTTTTGGCGACAAGGACCAAAAAAGATAAAACTGTTGATCCTCATATTCTAGAGAAAGTGGTAAGTATATATTAATATGTTACTTTACATTTTTATCTATTATTGATATTAACATATTTTTTGTTGTAAGATGAATTACGACAGTTGCGAGCTGAACGTCCAGACATTTCTGATGTCGATTTGGCTAAAGGAGTTTTTGGTCCTCAAGAAAAAGGAAAGATTAGGAATGGGATCAATTTTAGCTTCTAGAGTTAAAGGCCTGCAATATCCAAAAAAGAACTACGTCGAGATAATGTGACAATGCAAAGAAAAATCGTTAATATTGAAGAGGGGATGCGGACGGAGAGGGCTGAAATGGAAGAGAGGTTGAGGATAGAGAGTCGAGGAGAGGGCTCAAATGAAAGATGAAATGGAAGAAAGGTTGAGGATAGAGAGAGCCGAGATGATGCGTTTTATGTCCTAGTTTATACTTGGCGGTGCATTGATAGATCCTACATTATTTGCCCAGTTTACTAATCTAGGCGGTCAATCATCGGGTCAAGGGTCATTAACCGCAATTCCACCCGTGCAGCCCCAACAAAACGATGATGATTCTGGGGAAGACGCGAATTAAGTAAGAACTTTAATTATATAATTTTGGTTAGGTTTCTAATGTTTGTGTGTGATATTATGATTTTAAATGTTGGTGTTTGTGTTAAAATTTTTTTGTTATGAACTTGGTATATTTTGGTTGTGTGGTTGTTTAATAACATTGGGTTATGATGATGATATTGAGTTAAATTTTCGGTTTTATAGGTATTATTGTAATATTATTATTGAATAATAATATTATTATTTATATTGAAAGTAGCGATTTGATTAAACACCCATCGCTAGAGGATAAAAGGTAATGGCGATTGGATTAAACACCGATCTCTAGAGGATAAAAGGTAATGGCGATTGTATTAAACACCAATCGCTAAAGGATAAAAGGTAATGGCGATTGGATTAAACACCAATCGCTAGAGGATAAAAGGTAATGGCGATTGGATTAAACACCAATCTCTAGAGGATAAAAGGTAATGGCGATTGGATTAAACACCAATCGCTAGAGGATAAAAGGTAATGGCGATTGGATTAAACACCAATTGCTAGAGGATAAAAGGTAATGACGATTGGATTTAACACCAATCGCTAGAGGATAATTGCGATTGGTATTTTACCAATCACCGTAGCCAATTAAGGCAACCGCGATAAAACCTCTGCCGATTGATGACGATTGGTTTATGTCTGGCGATTGGTATGGAGATTAATAGCGATTGGTTTACCAATCGCTATAAAGTCTTTTTTTACTAGTGGTCGAGAGAGCTGTGGTTAATTTGAATATTTATGTGAGAGTAAATTAAAACTGCTATCACATTTTCACCATAAATTTTTTTCTCAATTTTATATCATTATTCGTGCAAATGCACGAATTAAATGATAATTTAATTTATAATTTTAAATAATAATAATAATAACATATTATAAAATTAGGCCATAACCCAATTAATGGCTTGTTTGATTTTTATCGAAATAAATAATTATTAAACTTACCAATTAATCATTTAAGCGTACTCCATGTTTAGCAAAATATAAATATACTTAATCAAATTCATAACAAATTATAATTTAAATTTCAAATATAAATATCTATTAAATTCCAAATTTTAGTATAACTAATTTATACAAATTAACGATAAAGGTTGATTACTCAAATATGATTATATTATTTAAATAATAAATTTAAATATTTAATTAAAATAATGATTCTTTTTTTTAAATTTAAGCATTTTATTTTATTTTTAACTTAAGATAGAATGATTACAATTTGAGATGATCATCTAACAAATAATAATATATTGTCCAATCAAAAATCATGTTAATTAAACTAATGTGTCTATCCTGAAAATTATAACAAATAGATTGATAGTGTATAAATTAATATAACAATAATAAAATAAATAAATAACATCTTTAAGTAAGATAATAAAAATAATTAAACATAAATTCACTATTACATGAGGTTAATCATAATCATTTATACCTAGAAGAAATTTAACATGAGAATTTGACTAATAATATAAATAATGTTGGAGTAAATAATAATGTTATAATTTGTAGTTTTATATTAACTTAAAATATTAAAGTTTATAAATTTGATTTTTAATTATTCATAATATTTTAACTAGTTAAATATTAACTTTTTATTATTATATAAAATAAATTATTTTAAATATGAGAAGAAGTATGAAAGTGATAATTAAAAATGTTAAACTTTTTATTATTAT